>NC_091977.1:70727755-70989927 GCF_044704955.1 Pristiophorus japonicus | reverse complement strand
GAGGCTGCGAGCATCGGGTCCTGCTCACAACCCACAGGACGCACTGGGGGGGCAGGAGCATGCACGCAGCTCTCACTGAGCATACGCGCAGGTGCTGGCATTGCTTTCTGCACTGGCCTGTTGCTCCGCCCCCTCCTTCAGCCTCCATGACACGCCACAACTCCGGGGACTCTGAAGATCGGCCAGGATGGGACCCCTTTTTTCTGGTGCCCTTTCCAGCGCGCAGAAAGAAAGGCTCCCGACCGCCTCACCTTGTAAGTAGTTTTCACTTTGACTTCCCTTCTCTTTTCTCTCCGCCCCCCCCCCCCCCCCCTCAATCTCTGGCTAGCTGCGCCTAATTTCTAAAGTGTACAAAAGTCGACATTTACTCCGTTCTAAGTTAGTTTGGAGTAACTTTTCGCTGCCTAAATTTGCAAAGCAGGCTTAAGTGGCTGATTATGCCCCCTTTTGGAAAAAAAACTTAACTAAAATGAAACTAAACGAACTCACTTAAACTGGAATAAACTAAATGATGAGAATTGCAATATCTCAGATACTCCAAACTAAACTAGGTGCTCCAAAAAAATAGGAGCAACTCCAGCTGAAACTTGGGCCCAATATTTGTAGAACCAAGTTCTTGTTACAGGTCACTGAAATCACTTTTGTCTTCATTGACTGCAAATTCTGGCCCTTGAATATAACAAAGTAACGGTGAGGCAATTGGTGTTTGCGCTATTTAAGAGCAAATGACATCATATCTTCAGGTGATGGGCAAATGTATGGTTAAATGTGAATATCCACAAATTGCTGTCTGAGTTTTGCTAAGCTGCCGTTAGCTTTGCAAAAATGGCATTTTATTGTCTACCTCATCATTGAATGGTGTGAAGTTGCTGTGTTTACGTGGTAGATATAAAGTAAAGTTGCCACAGAAAGTTAAGTCGTCATTTCAAGAGCAGAGAAGGCCAAGAGGAGATTTGATAGAGGTGTTTAAAATGATGAAAGGATTAGATAGAGTAATTAAAGATGCACTGTTTCCAATGGATGAAGGCTTGTTAACCAGAGGACACAGATTTAAGGTGATTGACAAAAGAACTGGGGCGACATGAGGAAAAAATATTTACATGAGTGGTTAGGATTTGGTATGCAGTGCCTGATGAGGTGGTGGATACCGATACAGTAGTTGCTTTCAAAAGGGAATTGGAAAAATATTTGAAGGAGAAAAAATTGCAGAGATATGGGGAAAGCAGGGAGTGGGACTAAATGGAGTACTCTTTGAAGCAGCCAGCGCAACCTCGATGGGTCCTCCTTCTGTGCTGTACTAGTCTACGATTCTATAAAACTTGTACTGGGGAAATTAAAAAATATCTATTCAGTGCTTCAATCTCTAAATTTGGGTTTAGTTTTTGGAGTGCAGTTGTGTGCATGGCATCCGTGTGCTGATTGTGACATTCTCTCGGGAAATTATGTAACATTTGATTTAACTATCTTGTAGCAGTAGTACACTGTGTCCTTTCCAAATTTTGAAACCAAATTTATCGTTGTCCTACAGATAAACCAAGTCAATTTTGCAAACCATATTAAAACATTGTAAATTAGAGCTCAGGAAATGTTGTCAGTCTTTCGACTGACTCAACAGCACTGGTAAATCTATTGTAATTGAACTTCTAAATGATTGGAGAGACTCTGGATTTTCTTTTTTAAAAAAAAAAAATCAGTATGCTCGTAAGAAAATGATTGTGTTCAATGACTTTGCAACACTCATTCAATTTAATTAAATATACCCCACCGCCTGAAAAATCAGACATTATGCAGTTAGTTGCACATTCATAAATACTGGGACATACTGGTTTTTACATTTGTCAAACCATTTCTATCACTTGACCCATTATGAATTGTCATTTAAGTTCTTTTCTTAAAAATTTTTTTCTACATATTGCAGAGCTGTGTGGGGAAAATCTCAACAACCACAACGGTAGTTGCCAGTGCAGGAAGCAGATATGAAACCTCCTGAATTCAAATTAATTATGGTTTATCTCTTCATGCCCTACAGGGTATATGTTCTTTAACAATTGAAAATATTTAAATGAGCAGCTGTTATCCTTTCCTAACGATGTGCTTGAAACTATTTAATATTAGTCATTATGCTCTATTAACCGCATCAGATACTTGTTCTTTGTTTTAAAAATAAATTGTTAATTGGTGGTTTTCCCTCCCTTCAAATGTTGGGTGGATTGCAGGAAAAGCCAAGTTCAGGCAACCATCTTAAAGCTCTGTGATTCTTGTTTGAAGATAATTTTTGGCCGAAATAAGCGATTGCCCGTTTTAAACATGGGTGTTTTAAGTGGTAGGGACTGTGTTTGTCTTGCTGGTTTGAGGGGGTTGGAGAGGGGAGGGTTGGGAAGGAGAAAGATTTATTTTGCTTTAACATTCCAGTTATGTAAAATTAAAAACATGTCATTATGTAGGTGTGTTTTGGTTTTGATGTGAGGGCCTACACCTGGCGACAAAATTATTACACAATACTGTACAATTATAAAATTAGTTTTAAGAGTTCTGGTTGAAGTGAGTTTAATTTGATCAAGAGAAATTTCGCTATATCCCATAGTTTCTCCCTGGTCTTCAAGAATATTAGCAGTTTTAAAAAAAAGTTTAGTAATCATTTAATCACAGGACTTAGCTGGGATTTTATATTCCCTTTGTATGGAACCCATAATTGAGATCTGTCTTTCACCTTTCTCCCACCCAAAAAGTTATTTTAAAATTGATCATCGGGGACGAGGAAGTAGAATAGGAAAATTTGAATTGGAATTTGCAGATGATGCTGTAATAGGGCAATTTGGGGAGGCAAATTGAATTACAAGATAAGCTGAACAAAATAGTTGTGGGTGGATATGGCAGATTTTCAATGAGCTGACGGTTCTCAAGCTCTGCATGAAGGAATTTCAAAAAAAATGGCAATATGATAATGTTTGGAGATCTAGCCATTCAATATGTCCAACCAGTGCAGGGCAAAGCAAATGGAATACAGCCCAAGTCATAAAGCTATGCTGAAACTGTATAGTGCGTTGATACTTCTGGTCACAACCATTCAAGGCCCAGAGGCAGTTCAGAGAGTGATTCTCTGAAATGCCTCTCAGCATCCAGAGAAATGATTTATGAGGAAAGATTGGAAAAACTGAGCTTTTCAAGGTCGAGGTAGCTGAGAAGTGACTAAGAGGCAAACAAAATGGGAAATCATGTAGAAACGGTAGTTCTGGAGCATGGTGATACCAGTTCAAAATCATAAATGACAAATTTGGGATTGATACTCAAAGTTCTTTGAGTAATCTTCACAGAGAATGGGCATTTAGAAGTAGTGGAAGTTAAAAACACTGGGATCATTTAAGAAATGCACAATGAAGATTGTGGGTGTGCTAAGATAGGTCACATGTGCTTCCTCATCCATATACTTGTGAACAATTTGACTGGTCTCCCAACACAGACTTCAGGGGGTGGTGCAAGACAAGAGGGGGAATCTGCTCCATAAAGACATTGAAAAGAAAGAAAGACTTGAATTTATATAGCGCCTTTCATAACCACCAGATGTCTCTCAGAAATTTATTGAGTTTTTAAGAGGCTGTGGATCAACTCTGACTCTGAGTAAGTAGTACAGGTATTTACAGTTGTGATTGTTTTGCAAGTTTTAATCAATGATGAAACGTGATCCTTTCTCGGCTGAGTGTAGAGAACTTGACTTTTTAAGAGAAAGAGTTTTCAATTTTTTTCCCCCTAAGAATCCGAAGTTTCTTGTCATCAACGTCTTTGTCGGACTGGAACAGTTGGAACACTGGCTGGAGAAATGCAATTACTCCACCGGCAAGACAGACCCACCAGAGATGGTGGCATAGAGTTGGGAGGCCGTGTCCCTTGGAGTCCTGAACATTGACTCCAGACCCCATGAAGTCTCATGGCTTAAAGTCAAGCTTGGGCAAGGAAACCTCCTGCTGATTACCTCCTCCTGCCCTCCCTCAGTTGATAAATCAATACGTGTCCATGTTGAACACCACTTGGAAGAAGCACTGAGGGTAGCGAGGGCACAGAATGTACCCTGAGTGGGGAACTTCAATGTCCATCACCAAGAGCAGCTCGGTAGCACCACTACTGACCGAGCTGGCCAAGTCTTGTTGTGTGGCACTACCACCATGCTAAATGGAATAGATTCAGAACAGATCTAGCAACTCAAAACTGGACATCCATGAGGCGGTGTGGGCCATCGGCAGCAACAGAATTGTATTCTACCATAATCTGTAACCTTATGGTCCGGCATATCTCACTCTACCATTAACATCAAGCCAGCGGACCAAGCCTGGTTGAATGAGGATGCCAGGACCAGCAGCATGCGTACCGAAAAATGAGGTGCCAACCTGATGAAGCTGCAACACAGGACTTGCATGCTCAACAGCATGCTATAGATAGAGCTAAGCGATTCCACAACCAACGGATCAGGTCATAGCTCTTCAGTCCTGCCCCATCCAGTCATGAATAATGGTGGACCATTAAACAACTAATGGGAGGAGGCGGCTCCGTGGATCCCCATCCTCAATGATGACGGAGCCCACCATGTGAGTGCAAAAGACTAGACTGAAGCATTTGCAACCATCTTCAGCCAGAAGTGCTGAGTGGATGATCCATCTCAGCCTCCTCCTGAGGTCACCCCATCACAGAAGCCAGTCTTCAATCACTTCGTGATATCAAGAAACTGGATACAGCAAAGGCTATGGGCCTGACAAAATCCCGGCTGTCGTGATGAAGACTTGTGTTCCAGAACTGGCCACACTTCTAGCCAAGCTGTTCCACTCCAACTACAATAGCATCTACTCAACAATGATATGTCCTGTCCACACACAGCAGGACAAATCCAATCCGGCCAATTACCGCCCATCAGTCTACTCTCAATCACCAGCAAAGTGATGGAAGATGTCGTCAACAGTGCTTTCAAGTAGCACTTACTCACCAATAACCTGCTCACTGATGCTCACTTTGGGTTCAGTTAGGACCACTCGGCTACAATCCTCATTACAGCCTTGGTCCAAATATGGTCCAGAGGCGAGGTGAAATTGATTGCCCCAAACATTAAGGCAGCATTTGACAGTGTGGCATCAAGAAGACCTCCAATAAATTCAAATCAATGTGATGGAGGGAGGGGACAAATTCTCCATTGGCTGGATTCATACCGAGCACCAAGGAAGATGGTTGGTTGTTGGTCAATCATCACAGACACAGGACACCACTGCAGGAGTTCCTCCAGGTCGTGTCCTGGGCCACCAGTCTTCAGCTGCTTGAGGTCAGAAGCGGGGACATTCACTGCTGATTGCAGTGTTCATTTTCATTCACAACACCTCAGATAATGAAGCAGTCCATGCCTGCGTGCAGCAAGACCTGGCGACATTCAGGCTTGGGCTGTTAGGTGGCAAATAACTTTCGAACCAGGCAATGACCATCTTTACGAAGAGAGAGTCTAATCACTGCCGCTTGACATTCAACGACACTACCATCGTCTAATCCCCTACCATCAATTTTATATTTGATTTTATATTTGCATTGGGTTTTTAAGTAAAATTCATTGGTGTAAACCAGAAACATTACTGGTCCCGATATCGATCCCTGGTATTTTATTCCACTTGGCTTTGGAGTCAGTTTGGTCTATATTTAATTTCTGTCAATTTGCAGCATTAAAATTTAATACAGCATATTGAGCTCAATTTTCCCCAAAGTATTTTTTGGGCGTACTACGTTAACGACTGAATTTTGGGGGTGGGGGGGGCCTTAAGTACACCAAAAAAAAATTCTAAGTTTCCCCATTGGATTTCTTCAATTTGGCATGGCGTAACCCGACCTTTAGTTTTGGGGGTGGAGCCTTGATCTGCGCCAAATAGATTGGGCTGCCATGCTAATCAAGGACGGAATGCGAGCTGAGGCTGCAAAGTGAAGCATATAGCCAGCTCCCAACACATTAAAAGAATTGAAAAACACACAGCAGTAACTTACCTCCAACCCCACCCGAAGGGCTTGCCGGTCCGGTCCCATTCTCCCTCCCTCTCACTCGCGCCCCCCCCCCCCCCCTCGCTCGCTCGCTCTCCCTCCCTCTGTCTCTGTCACTTGCTCGTGCTCTCCCCCTGTTTGCCTGTTGCTCGCTCGCTCGCTCGCTCGCTGTCTCCCCCTGTCTCCCCCTGTCTGTCTGTCCTTTTTTTTTCTCTCTCTCTCTCTCTCTCTCTCTCAATCGGGCGGGGTTGGAGGTAAGTTGCTGCTACGTATTTTTCAATTCATTTAGTGTGTCCGGGCATCTACTGCACCGATTTCCTTAACTCTCCGGAAGGTTTTTCTGGAGAGGCCACATACGCTGGCCTAAGCAGAACTGGAGTAACTCTCAGCTGGCCAAACTTCCCTAAATGGCCAGAATTGGTGTAGGTGGCTGGTTACACCCCCTTTGGCTGAAAAAAACTGAGCCTAAAAAAATCATAACTAATTCAGTTACACTGGTGCAAACTAATTGGGGAAACTGTGGTTTTTCAACTTGGTCAAAAAGAGCAGCCTGCTCCAAAAAAAAAGGCGCAAATCACTGGGGAAAATTGAGCCCATTAAACCCAGTCTATAAATCTATTTGAAGTCCTGTATAGAAGGCTAGAATGCAGTTCCATACATGCAATTCTGCAGCACTGACAAACTAATGTAGAAAGTATTGATGGGGTAGGATTAATTCAGTCCATTGTGGGGCAAGAAGGAGAGGAGGTTAATCGAGAGAGTTAAAAAGGCAATCAAAGTAGCAGAGATAAGTGCCATATAAATATGTACTTCAAAGAAGGGGTGATGCTACGCATTACTTGAGTCAGGCAACTTGAGAACCATAGAGTAGTAATAATGGGAGACTTTAACTGTCCTAATATTGACTGGGATCGTAGTATAAAGGGAAGGGAAGGGGAAGAATTTCTGAAGTGTGTTCAGGAGAACTTTCTTGATCAGTGTTTCTGGTCTGACGAGGGAGGAGGTATTGCTAGATTAGGTTCTGGGGAATGAGGTAGGTCAAGTGGAGCAAGTGTCAGTCAGGGAACATTTAGGGAACAGTGATCATAGTACCAAGCTTTAGATTAGCTATGGAAGAGGACGGGGAGAAATCTAGAGTAAAAATGTTTAACTGGGAGAAGGCTAATTTCAGTGTGATAACGGATTTTTAAATATTAAGACAATCCAGGGATATGGGGACAGTGTAGGAAAGTGTGGTTGAGATCGACGATCAGCCATGATCTTATTGAATGGAGGAGCAGGCTCGAGGGGCTGAATGGCCTACTCCTGCTCCTAATTCTTATGTTATATTCTTCCAGATCTGCCCCGGGTAAACTGTAATCCAAGAATGCTGGGCAAAATTGTAGTGGAACAATGGACTGTCTTTAAAGAGGAAATGGTTCGGGTACAGTCGAGATACATTCCCAGGAGGGAGGCGGGGGGAAGGTAGGCCAACTGAAGTTTGAGCTCCCTGGATGACAAAACCAATAGAGAATATGATGAAGCAGATAAAGAATGTGTATGATAGATGTCAGGTTCCATATATATATATATATATATATATATATATGTATTGATAGATTATTTATATATATATATTATTATTTATATATATATCAGAAATTAGGAGGGCAAAGAGAGGGTATGAGAATAGAATGGCAACATAAAATGTTATCCAAAGGTGTTCTATATGCATATAAATAGTAAACGGATAGTAAGAGGAGGTTGGGGCCGATTAGGGACCAAAAAGGAGACCTATGCATGGAGCACAGGGTATGGCTGAGGTACTAAATGAGTACTTTGCATCTGTCTTCACCAAGGAAGAGGAGGCTGTCTTTGACATAGTGAAGGAGAAGGTAATGGAAACACTTGACAGGATAAAAATCATACCTTTAATTATGCAGTACTGACAAGAAACTGATTGTGGAAAGGGGCAAGAAGGATGCATTTTGGTAGGAAAAAAATGGGGAATGAGACTCGCTGGATTGCTCCAGAGTGCTGGCATGGACTCAATGGGCCGAATTGCCTCTTTCTGTGCTGCAATGACTCTGAGAAGATGTATTGGAAAGGCCGGCTGTACTTAAGGTAGATAAATCACCAGGAGCAGATGGGATGCATCCGAGGATGCTGGGGGAATAATATTCCAATCCTCCATTGATACGGGGGTGGTGCCAGAGGACTGGAGAATTGCAAATGTTACACCATTGTTCAAAAAAGGTGCAAAGATAAACCCAGCAACTACAGGCCAGTCAGTTTAACCTTAGTAGTGGGGAAGCTTTTAGGAACCATAATCAGGGACAAAATTAAGTCACTTGGATAGGTGTGGATTAATTAAGGAAAGCCAGCATGGATTTGTTAAAGGCAAATCGTGTTTAACCAACTTGATCGAGTATTTTGATGAGGTAACAGAGAGGGTTGATGAGGGTAATGCAGTTGACGTAGTGTACATGGATTTCCAAAAGGCATTCATCAAAATGCCACATAATGAGCTTGCCAGCAAAATTGAAGCCCATGGAATAAAAGGGACAGTGGCAGCATGGATACGAAATTTGCTAAGTGACAGGAAACAGAAGAGGGGTGAACGGTTGTTTTTCGGACTGGAGGAAGATATACAGTGGTGGTTCCCAGGGGTCTGAACGAGGACCACTGCTTTCCTTGATGTATAATACTGACATGGACATGGTTGTACAGGGCACAATTTCAAAATTTGCACATGATGTAAGACTTGGAAATATCGTGAACAGTGAGGAGGATAGTGATTGACTTCAGGAAGACATGGGCAGGCACATGGCAGATGAAATTGAATGCAGAAAAGTGTGAAGTGATGCATTTTGGTAGAAAAAAATGAGGAGAGGACATATAAACTAACTGGTACAATCCTAAAAGGGGGTACATGAACAGAAACCTTGGGGTCTTGGTGCATAATCGTTGAAGTTGGCAGGGCAGGTTGAGAAAGCAGTTAAAAAGGCTTATGGGATTCTGGGCTTCATAAATGGAGGTATAGAGTACAAAAGTGTGGAAATTATGAACAACCTGTATAAAACACTGGTTTGGCCCCAACTGGAGTATTGTGTCCATTCTGGACACCACACTTTTTTGGAAGGATGTGAAGGTCTTGGAGAAGGCGTAGAAAAGATGTACGAGAATGATTCCAAGAATGAGGGACTTCAGTTACATTGATAGACTGGAGATGTTGTGGTTGTTCTCCTTGGAGCAGCGAAGATTGAGAGGAGATTTGATAGGTGTTCAAAATCATGCGGGTTTTGGACAGCGAAGATAGAAACTGTTCACATTGGCAGAAAGGTCGAGAACCAGAGGGCACAGATTTAAGGTGATTGGCAAAAGATCCAAAGGCCACTTGAGAAAAAACTTTTTTAAGCAGCGAGTGGTTCAGATCTGGAATGCACTGCCTGATTGTGTGGTGGAGGCAGACTCAATTTTGCCTTTCAAAAGGGAATTGGATAGGTATCTGAAGGGGGAAAAAAATTGCAGGGCTACAGGGAAAAAGCAGGGGAGTGAGACTAGCTGAGAGTCGGTATGGGCTCGTCGAGCTAAATGACCACATTCCGTGCTGTAACCATTCTATGAGCTTGAAGCTGTGTGCAGTTTGATTTCTGGACACCAGCAATAAGTTTTTGTTTCCATTTTACCAAGTAGTATAGCCACACCTTTGCTATGCCGGACTGCTTCCTGGAAAGGCAGAAACTGCTGCAGATGTGCATGTTCTAATGTGTCTGAATAATAATTAATGGGACAGGTTGGTGTGGGTGGCGGCAGCTTTCTATTCCACTACTTGATATAAAGAGAACTTTTATTTACACAATGTCTTTCACAAAACTCAGTATGTCCCAAAGTGTTTTACAGCCAACTGTTGTATTTTAGGTTAAAAAAAGAGAAGCATTTGGACCAATTTTACAAATGTGTGGCCATGGTGTCCCAATATGTACACCAGGTTGGTGAGGTCCCCTGCGAGTAGTGCACATTCCTAAGGTTGACTCTCTATTTTATTTTATTTTATTTTATTTATAATTGCAAATGCTGGAAACCTGGGATAAAAAAGAAACCTTTGCTGTTCATAGTATGATGCAGCATAGAAGGAGGCTATTGTGCCTGTGCTGGCTCTTTGGTGGAGCTATCCAATTAGTCTCACTCCCCTGTTCTTTCTTTTTTATAGCCCGATAAATTGTTTCCCTTCAAATATTTATCCAATTCTCTTGTGAAAGTTTCTGTTCTGATTCCGCCACCCTCTTAAGCAGTACATTCCAGATCACAACAACTCCCTCCGTATAAAGTTTCGCCCCTTCTGCCACGGGAAAAAGGTTAACTCTTTCTCCAAATGTTACTGACCTGCTGTGTATTCCAGCAGTTGATGATTTTTGTTTTATTCATCATAGTTTTCTGCAATTTTGCACTGGAAAAAAAAAAGAGCAAGACAAATGGGCTCAGTGTTCCCCGGTTACTTGCGCTGTTTTTTTTGGCGTATTTATTTTTTTCCAAGTTTCCCCCTGCGATCTGTGCCGGTGTAACTGACTTAGTTACGATTTTTCTAGGCCAGTTTTTTTTTTAACGTCATATCTGCGCCAGTTTTTATAATTTTTCGCAGTTTGGCCAACATTTTTTCCTCCCAGGTCAGTGTATCTGGCCACTCCCGAAAAACCTTTGGGCACTTAAGAAAACCAGCGCACATTGAGAAATTGGTGCTGAAAGACACCATTGTTTTTCAATCGAAGATTTTGGAGGGAGTCAAAAACACTGCAAAATCAATAATAAAGTTCAACTATTTTTTAACCTGTCAACATAGTAAATGTAAATTTGTTGGATTTCAGAAGTTTTCTCCTTTTTTTTTACTCACTTGCACGCCACCGCTGAACGTCTTGAAGCAGGGCTGGAGGGGTCATAGCTTTGGCTGGCCGAATCAACCCTGCGCTCAAATGGGCTCGGGTAGAAAACAAGCTGGGGAGGGGGCGCGGTGTGGGGAAGAGGAGGAGGAGAAGAAAAGCGGTGCCGATCGTAAGCCTTCTGCAATTCGTTAAGGAGTGGGGGGCAGGAGAGGGAAGAGAAGTCACAAGACCTTGGTTGTGGTCCAACCATGCAGACCTGGGGGAGGGGGGGCATTTTGAGCTTATTTCAAAGGTCACATTTAAGCACGGGGACAACACTGACAATCCCATACCTTGTGCGAGCGTTCTGCATCATGGTGCTACGTAGGAGACAATTGATTCAACGTCATCACATGAGGAACATCAGAGCCTGTAGGGTGCTGGGCAGGAGGCCTTACCCTCCTCGGGTATATCGAGGCAGGCATTTGTACCTCCACCTGAGTGATGCAGACTGCATCAGAAGGCTGCGTTTCCGCAAAGAAGTTGTAACAGATCTGTGAGTTGGTCAAAGCAGACCTGCAACCTAGAAGCATCAGGAGGACTGCTTTGTCAGTTGAAGCAAAGGTTACAGCTGCACTGTCATTCTATGCCTCCGGCTCGTTTCGACCTACAACTGGGGATGTGCGCGCGCCATCTCTCAACATGTAACACATGCCTTCATTCGCCAGGTGACAGCTGCACTGTATGCGCAGAGGAATTACTTCATAAAGTTCCCCATGACCGCCCAAGAAATCCATGACAGGCCTGTGGGCTTCTCCAGAATTGCTGGCTTCCCAAAGATACAGAGCTGCATTGATTGCACCCACATTGCCTTGCGAGCACCTTTTGGAGGATTCAGAGATGTGCAGGCACAGGAAAGGCTTCCACTCCATTAATGTACAGCTCATGTGTGTCGACATGCATCATATCATGTCAGTCAATGCAAAATACTCTGGGAGCACCCATGATGTGTTCATCCTATGCAACAGCATTATATCTGCCATGTTTCAATAGCAGCAGCCAGAAGGGCCGAGCTGGTTGCTGGGAGACAAAAGGGTACAGCCTCGCCACCCGGACAGAAGCTGACCGTGAATACAACACATCTCCCATTGTGACACGCAGCATCATAGAGAGGACCATTGGCATCTTAAAACAGCCTGGACCATTCCGGAGGCTACTTGCTGTACTTCCTGAGATTGTCGGGTCAGTTCACTATTGTGTGCTGCATGCTGCATAACTTAGCCATCATGAGGCAGCAGCACCTGGTAGTGGAAGACCCACCTGCGGTGAGAGCGGCTGATAATGTGGAAGATGCAGGTGACGAGCACGGGGAGGACGACTCGGATGAGGAAGCCATGCAAGTGCCTGAGGCCGGAGCACGACGGTGGAGGAGGGCGGGTCATCGTGCCCCTTTAATGATTGCTTGAGCCTTGTGCCAGCAGCTCATCCATGAACGCTTTGCTGATGCCTGAGGGCTTAGCGACAACTATTCCACGTGAACCATGTTTACTGTTTGGAGCTGTTCCATAATGTGTTGTGTTAATGGAGCAAATAATGGAAATGATTCAGTTTTAATGTAAAATATATTTTATTCAAAAGTTTAACAAACAGATCTTTTCGGCCCAAATTTTCCCAACCCCTTTTTCCGGCACACTCTCCCTAGATGCGGCGACTTTGTGCGTTGAAAACGGCGCCAAAAAACTTAACAATTCTGGCCGCTCTGCTGTGTGTCCCGGGTCCTGGCGCAGGGAGACAGAACTACAGCCCTGCGCCGAAAACCGCCCTGGCAGCTGTCTGCATGCGCGGTAGAGCGTTCGCGCATGTGCAGTAGCTCCTCCCATGATTGTGATGATGCCCTGCAGCGTGGGACCCGACCCAACGCGTCCCGCCCCTATCCCAGGCCGAGTGGCCTGCCGCACAGGCCGGCCGCCCCCTTCCCGTGCTGAGGGCTACAAGAAACAAGTTGGTGGGGAAGAAAGAGCTTTGATCGGGTGGGGGCGGGGAGAAAGAATCTTCTAAGATTTTCCACTACTTTAATATCTAGCTATCTTTACTGAAAATTCCCTATCTGCAATATCTTACAGCTCACCCCCTACTGCATAGAATTCTAAAAATATTGCTAATTATCAGTCACACTACGCAATGCTAAACACCAAAATTTAAGTTTATATTTTGACATGCTTTTTTTGTTAAGTCTAACGTTTTAAATTTCTAAACCTAGTCAGGGCAATTCGTTGGATTTTGATTTCTGCAGCACCAATGTGGTGTGATGCTGCACACTAATCCATTAGGCGAGAGCGTTGGTGCTCTTGATCTATTATTTACAAAGAAAACCCTCCTCTTGCTTAAGTGGCCCCTGTACGTCACCCTTCATTACAAGATCATTTTTATTCTTGTAAAAACCCCATACTCAATTTAATCAGGCTGATAGCACCTACACCCTGTCCAGTCTCGCTGCTTGGGATTTAAAAAAAAAAACTAGCATTCCTATCATAACACTCATTTGGAGACGACCTGCGCTGATTTCTTAACTCTCCAAGGGTTTTCTGTGCAACCACATGGCCACATACGCTGGCCTAAGTTAGTTTGGAGCAACTATTAGCCGTCCAAACTGGCTTAAATAGCCAAAGCAGGCGTCGGTGGCTGGTAACGCCCCCTTTTTGGGAAAAAAAAATCCAAACTCACTTACACTGACGCAAATTAAATGTGCAGAATGGGGATTTTTCAGATCCTCCAGAAACATGTTGCTCAAAAAAAAATGGAGCAACTCCTGACCAAATTTGGGCTCTTTGTGCTTAACTAATAAAATTATTCTTGTATCAAACCTTTAAGATCATTTACAAACTTTTAAACTTGTAAATTTACATAACTTACAAAAAACCTTTTAATTTGAGAACAGTAATAACAACAACAAAGAAAGGCAGCACCTACCCATCTCTCCTCCAACTTATTCTAAGACTGCCCGCTGTGTTTGATCTGTAACTCTCCACCATCCCTGCCCACAGGCGGTTTCTGGGCTTGGTACCAAGCTTATTCTTTCGAAGATCTCTGGTACTGCGCACCTGTTGAGGGGGAGGATCGGCGGCAGGCGTCAAGTTGCAGGGCCCGGCTTTGGGCTCTGCAGAGGCTGGTGTGGGGATTGCAGTGGGAGTGACAGTTGATTCTGTCAATGGACGCGGGGTCTGGGCGCGTTCCCTTATTGCAGCAGCTAACTCCAACATGTCGTCCCTCATGCGCCCTGACAGTGTCTCAACAACCTGCAACATTCCCTCCCTCATGATCAGTGATGGTGTTTGCACTACCTCTGACATTCCCCCTCTGATGGTCACTATTCCCTCATTGATGGTCCTGGACATCTTTCCCATTTCTCGTGTCATTGCTGTTACTTCTCCCGACAGTCCCGCTACCTCATCACTCACCCCACTGATGGTGTCCAGGAGTGATCAGGTAAGGTCAATGCTCTCCACACTCAGTGACATCATCTGAACCACATCTGTTAGATCCTGCACCTCAGGAGAGCGCGGTCGAGTGCTCCTCCCCATGGGTATGGCTCGCACCCCAACACTGAGACCCACAGCCTGGGACGGTGGGGCCCTGGGTGTGCCTCGCTGCACCCCACCACTGGGACCCGCAACCTCGGAAGGTATGAAACCATGGAATGTCCCACCAGCACTCAGACCACTGGTCATGGAAGGGGCTGTCACCGCAATGAGCGGCACCTCCTCCAGTCAGTAAAACGGTGGGAGCTTCATCTCGCTCCATCCTTTCCCCTTCCCCCTCACCTTCATGTTCTTGGTCTGGAGAGTTCGCTTGGACGATATTCTCCTCTTCAGGCTCGTCCGAATCTTCTGCATCGTCAGGGTTGGCCTCCAGTTCTGCAAAATATAACAGAACAGATAAATGGTTAGCAGCAGAGGAGGGGGCAGGATGGGTGGCATGAGTCGGCTCACACATCTCAGGCCAGGCAGCAGGCAAATTTTTGAAGGACCACGATGAATTTGCAGGACTGGCCCTCTCCCTCGAGTGTGGGCCCAGCTTGTGCAGTGGTGGTTGCTTTTCTCCAGGCAGGTCCCATCAAAGCAGCGACCCGGTCTTCCAAGGGTGTCGGTGGCTGCAGATTTGCCGGGCCTCCTCCTGTTCGAGTTCTTTCCCTTTTATTATATTCCACCTTCCTCTGCAAAGATGAAAACCTAACTTTTTAAAGAGGGTGTCTTTCTGCTGGGTGGACATATAGATGGTCATATTTATTCAATGGAATTGCAATTGTAAATGAAAATATTACTTCCCCTAACTCCTTGACCAAGGTCCTGCCATGTTTTACACTGGCCTCCAGATCGTGTGGTGGTCACCATTGCACAGTAAGCTTCTGCAACTTGGTTCCAGCATTTCTTCTTTTCTTTGTGTGGAACTTTTATGTGATCTCTGCTGGTGTCCAGCTCCTGCCACCTGTTCTCAATCACAGTAACTAGTGCCTCCACTTCATCCTGTAAGAAATTCTTCGTCCTTGGATTGTGTTGCATCTTGTATTGCTGCAGCTGCGATTTTTCCAATGCTCTCACACAGCACTCAACGTTCTCGCGCACACACAACTGGCTCTTTAAAAACGGTCGATTGCCAACTCGGAGCTGTACTGCGCATACGCGTCCATTGTAACGACGTCAAATGTAACTTTTTTTCCGCACGCGCAGAAGATGCGGTATCGTTTTTCAGTGCTGACCGCATGCTCCATGCGCCCCCCGGGCGACTGGGCACATTGCCCTACGCCAAATTTGAATTATAGATTGGGGAAACTTTGCCATTATTTCCAGCACATTTCTGGCCAAGAGAAACAGGCGGAACTCTGGCAAAATGCTAGAAAATGGGCTTGGGCAAAATTGAGCCCAAAGGGACGACAGTTTAATTCTGAAACACATAACTAGTTTGCTAAGGAATTTTATGCTTGTGTTAGATTTTGTTTCCAATCTGTAAATCTTGTGTCAATTATTCATTTCAGCTTTTCAATGTAAACCGAAACAAATATAACAAGTCAATAAATCAAGTCTATGATACTGCTGCCTTTAGGTACAGTTTGGCAGGAGGTGAACATTTGTTTAAAAAAAAAAAAAATTACTTTTCTTCAAGAGATAACAAAATCATATTTATTGAGAATGAAGGGTTTGGTACATTAAAATTCCACACTTGTATTGTGTATGAATTTACATCTCTCTTTTGATATACTCTAGTTAAGAGAAAATGTTCTAATAAAGGAATATTTTGTTGTAAGTTTCAGTTTCTGGGGCTTGATGCAGCATTTGCAGGATATCCCACATCAAAGTTCAGAGTTCACTCCATCCCAAATGTGTATATGCATTATTGTAGCTCTTCACTGTTGGGCAAATAAAGTTTGATGATGTCCAAAATGTGGGGAAGCAACTTGGGTCAATTTGTTGAATCCAAGAGTCACTCCTATTGTTCTGGAGATGACGGGTTATAGGAAGAGCTATTTGTTTTTTGGTATTGCATCAGTCGAATATTTCACTTAAAATTCCACTTTTTTATAGAGAGAATACATATGTATATTATAGTTTATTACCTATACCTCTGGGTGAGTATTTTCTATTCTGAACTATTTCATAATCTCTTTCTTTTTGAGTGCAGTGTGCAAGGATCCACCGTACAAAGTGGAGGAATCAGGATATGCTGGTTTTATAATGCCGATTGAAGTGTATTTCAAAAACAAGGTAAAGTAGTTAACACGAGACACTTCAATATATATACACTCTTCATTATCCTAATTCTAGAATTAATACAGAATAAAGTTCATAACTGTTTTAAGTTGCACTACAGCAGTGGTTGTGAAGTTGGTTGTATGTTGAAATGGGTCGACAGTTCAAGTTTGCAATGCAACGTTAGCCCAAATAAGATTAGCATAACATTTAAGCTTTTAACTGTTAACAGGATTTAAATCTCTCATCCACCCCCACTGGAATTGGTTGAAGACATTCAGTCTGATGCTTAGCTAAATAGTTTTAAAAGAGGAATGACCCCACTGTGGTCGGGGGAGGGGAGAAGACTTCTAAATAGCTACTTAACACAATGAAACATCTGGCAAAATTACTATTGCACTATGTTTACAAACTGATAAGGCATCCATTAACAGTGCTCCTTTTAGTAATGTAACACTTGTGACACAAATATTCAGCATTTATCACTCATTTTCTATAATCCTACTGTGACTATTTATTTCTATTGTAAATTGCAGCAAAATGCAAGGCAATGTTGGTGGGGGGGGGGGGGGGAAGGGAAATAGAAAATCAGAATGACCAAGTGAGTTTTTGGAAATCTAAATGTTTGCCGAATAATTAATCGCTGAATTTCATTTCACTGTTGATGTAGTTACAATTAATTCACAAGCGTAACCATTCAGTTTCTAATAGTCAGGAGTCTTGTTGCTGTGGTAGTTCAGCTCAGGATTTGATTAGCAGACCAGAACGTCTGCAAGCACGAACAAAAGGATTTGAGACAACAGCAGTGGATTTTTCAATTGTGATACCTGGAGCCAGTCTAAATTATTAATACAACTATCGAAATATAAATGGCTGGTCTAAATATGAAAACTGCTACTTTTTAAAGGAGGGGAAAAAAGCCTGTGAAAGAGGGTGGAGCGGGCCATTTATTTATTTTAAAAATTGCAATGCATTTTCTTTATCGCCCCCTTCTACCCTTCAATGTACTCCTAACATTTCGGGAGATACTCTTCAAAAACAATAGTTCTGCTTGGCAAGACAAAACTTGACATGGTAGACATCCTATGGCTAAAGTTAGCAGACAGTCCCATTTTCTCATTTTTCAATTCCATTCTTCTATAGAAGCTTACTAAAAAGAAAGACTTGCATTTATATAACGCCTTTCACAATCACGGGACGTCCCAAAGTGCTTCACAGCCAATGAAGTACTTTCTGAAGTGGAGTTTCTGTTGTAATGTGAGAAACATGGCAGCCAATTGGCATGCAGCAAATTCCCACAAACAGCAATGTGATAATGACCAGTAAATCTGTAATATTAGCCAGGACACCAGGGATAACTCCCCTGCTTTTCTTTGAAATAGTGGCGTGGAATATTTTGTGCCCACCTGAGAGAGCAGACGGGGGCCTTAGTTTTAACGTCTCATCAGAAAAATGATCATTCAGCCCATGGTGTCTGTGCTGGCTCTTTTGTAAGAGCTATCCAATTTAATCCCACAGCCCATTTTTTTCCCCATAATTCTGCAAATTCATCCAATTCAAGTGCATGTCAAATTGCCTTTTGAAAGTTCCTATGGAATCTGATCCACCACCATCATTTCAGGTAGTGTGTTCCAGATCTTAACAACCCTCTGTGTGAGGGGTGGGAGGAATTTTCTTCATTTCTTTAAGTTCTTTTGCCAATTATTTTAAATCTATGACCTTCGGTTACCGACTAACTTGCCAGAGGAAACGGTTTCTCCCTACTTTCTTTATCAAAACTCCTCACAATTTTGAATACCTCTACTATTAGGTCTCCCCTTTACCTTCTCTGCTGTAAAGAAAACAATCCCAGCTTCTTTAACCTCTCCACATAACTGAAGTGTCTCATCCCTGGTATCATTGTGGTAAACCTCCTCTGTACCCTCTCCAAATGGCCTACTCCTGCTCCTATTTCTTATTTTCTTATGGCATGTTTCCTAAAGTGTGTTGCCCAGAATTGTACACACTACTCCAGCTGAGGCTGAACTAGAGAATTGTATGCCTGCCTTGTTTTTGTATTCAGTGCCCCTGTTTACAAAGGCAAGTATCTTGACCAGCTTATTAAATTGCCCTGCCACTTTCAAAGATTTGTGAATATGCATGACCCCACCCAGGTCAAAATAGTACCTGTTAGATTATACTGTGTCGTCATGTTTCTCCCAAAGTGCATCACTTCACACTTTTCCGCATTAAATTGCATCTGCCACTGTCTGCGCATCTTACCAATCTGTCTATCCTCCCGAAGCTTGCTACTATCTTGCTCCCTATTACTACGTTGGCAAGTTTTTTATCATTCGCAAACTTCCAGGTCATTTATATACAAGAAAAGCAATGGTCTGAATACCGACCCCTGGGGGACCCCACTGCAAACTTCTCTCCAGTCAGAGAACATCCGTCCACCACTGCTCTCTGCCTCCTACTCCATAGCCAGTTATATGGTTGAGTCATTCTCAAATGTATGTATTTTTAAATGCTGTCTTAAAATTTGTCATGTTAAATATCCTGGGCATAAGTGCATGTCCCACTGTTCAGTGATTAAATCTGTGCTCAGTATAGTATATTTCAGTCCCTTTTTCTCTTTGCAATGCCCTGGATCTGCAAGATGTAGTGCTGTACTTTTTCGTATGACAGTGAAGAGCAGCATAAATCTCCTAACTTAAAAATATTGATTTTTGAACAAATTGTTTAATAGTGTTGTTCCATTTTTGTGACCATTTTGGCCAGTTGAGGTGTTTTTTTTGCAAGTCTGGGAAAATCAAGATTTTCTTGAAGCCAAAAATTGTTGCTGCTGAGACTGGATCTTCAAAATTAATCTTGAGGGTTTGCGTATTGAGTTTTGCATCTTTTTTCCTTAGGAAGAGCCCAAGAAGGTACGCTTTGATTATGATTTATTCCTGCACCTTGAAGGGCATCCACCTGTAAATCATCTCCGTTGTGAGAAACTCACTTTCAACAATCCAACTGAGGAATTCCGCCGAAAATTGCTGAAAGCAGGAGGGGTACGTTCTTCTTTTCATTTACAATATTGGGGGCTTGGAAGCTAGTGGTAATGATAATGGAAATGTACATTTGCCTTTCGCTGAAAGTTAATGAATGGATAAGTTACAACCCAATAAAGTGGGCTTGTGTTTGAAAGGAATCATTGAAGATGTGCAGGTGGTTAAGTTGACTATTATGTTAGCCTGGTAATTGCACACAGCTGTATTTGTGGAAAATAGTTAAATCACTTGAAAAGATGAAGCAACATTTGTTTTAAAAAGACCAAGGAGCTGATGCATTTGAAAATTGGTGATGTACTTCCAGTGCTTTGCTTTGAATTCTTAGTGGTTGTTTCAACCTGCCATTGACTGTTAATTGAAATAAACTTTTGGGGGCAGCCAAAACTGAGGAGGACGCTCCATATTTCCTCGATTAACAGTGTCAAAGGCCTTTGTGAGGTCAAAAAAGGCCATGTACAAGTGTTGGTTCTGTTCCCTGCATTTCTCTTGGATTTGGGCGGGCCACGTTGTCCGCATGCCCGACACAAGTCTCCCAAAGCAAGCAAACCCCAGGTGGGCAGAGGAAATGTTTCAAGGACACCCTCAAAGTCTCCTTGATAAAGTGCAACATCCCCACCGACACCTGAGAATCCCTGGCCAAAGACCGCCCTAAGTGAAGGAAGAGCATCCGGGAGGGCACTGAGCACCTCGATTCTCGTCGCCAAGAGCACGCAGAAAACAAGCGCAGGCAGCGGAAGGAACATGTGGCAAACCAGACTCCCCACCCACACTTTCCTTCAACCACTGTCTGCCCCATCTGTGACCAAGACTAATTCCCGTAATGGACTGTACAGTCACCTGAGAACTCACTTTTGGAGTGGAAGCAAATCTTGCTCGATTTCGAGGGACTGCATATGCACACTTGTTTCTTTCCCATTATCCTCAAAATTTCGAAACAAGAGGTTACAGAATACTGGAATAATTGGATGTTTATTACACCACATTGAATTCATCCTTTTTCTTGGTCCTTCCTATGTTTATTTCTAAATGTCATTGTTGGTTGCCCTGTTCACTCAGGTCCCAGATGCCATGTTTCCCTTGCTGTGCCGTTATCAGCGTGTACTTTCAGCAAATTAGTGGACAAAAATTTTTTGAGCTGAAGTGTGCAGTGGCAAGTCTAACTAATGTCAGATGCTATTAGATGCCCTGCCACAGCAAATTCTGCTATAATGCAACTCGGTAGACTTTATTAAAAAAAAAAATTTAATTCATGGGATTTGGGTGTTGCTGGCAAGGCTGGCATTTTATTACCCATCCCTAGTTGACCTTGAGATGCTGGAGAGCTGTCGCCTTTAATTGCTGCAGTCTGTATGGTGCCGGTACTCCCACGTCATCCTATCTGCTGCTGGAACTCATCCATGCATTTGTCACATCCAGCTTCCATGTATTCCACTGCTCTTCTGGCTGGCCTACTGTACTCCACACACATTAACCTTCGGCTAATTCTATCCTGCACCAAATCCTGCTTGCCAGTCACTCTGTCCTCGCTCACCCCTGTCCTCACCGACCTATGTTGACTCCTGGTCCACAGTATCTCAATTTAAAACTCTAGTGTTTAAATCTGTCCGTCGTCTCACGTCGCCCTATGTCTGTTACCTCTTTCAGCACCCCAACTCTCTGTTCCTGACACTAGCCTCTTGTGCTTCCCCTATACCCCGTTCCCTGCCCCCATCATTGTTGGTGCTGCATTTGGCTACCTAGGCCCCATATTCTGGATTACACTCCTTTAAAAGGGGAGGTGAAGGGACCTAATACTATTCTTAAAACTCATGTCATTGAAGCTTTTGATCATCCCTCCTAAAATCTTCTCCCTTTGGCTTGAAGTCCATTCTGTGCCCCACCCCTTTGCTATTCTGTGGATGTAAAATGGGCACAATGAGGGCCAATTTCAGGGCCAGAATTATTCATCTGCCAAATATTTGCCCACTCACTTAACCTATCTATAATCCCTTTGCAGATTCTTTGTGTCCTCACATCTTGCCTTTCCATCTATCTTTGTATCAGCAAATTTGGCTACAGTACAATTGGTCCCTTCATTCAAGTCATTAATATAGATTGTAAATAGTTGAGGTCCCAGCACTGATCCTGTGCCCCACCAGTTACAGTTTGCCAACCTGAAAATGACCCATTTATCCTGACTCTCTGTTTTGTAAGTTAGCTAATCCTCTATCCATGCTAATATATTCCCCGTGAGCTTTTAGCAAATGCCTTCTGGAAATCCAAATACATTACATCTACTGGTCCCCTTTATATCCACCCTGCTTGTTACATCTTCAACATACTCTGGGAAATTTGTCAAACATGATTTCCCTTTCATAAAACCATACTGACTCTGAATTGTATTATGATTTTCTAAATGTCCTGCTCCTACCACTTCAATAATGGGCTCCAGCATTTTACCAATGACATGTTAGGCTAACTGGTCTGTAGTTTCCTGATTTCTCTTTCCCTCCTTTCTTGAATAGGGGTGTTACATTTGTGGTTTTCCAATCTGCTGGGGCCTCTCCAGAATCCAGGGAATTTTGGTAGATTAGAAAATAGGTGCAGGAGTAGGCCATTCGGCCCTTCGAGCCTGCACCGCCATTCAGTGAGTTCATGGCTGAACATGCAACTTCAGTACCCCATTCCTGCTTTCTTGCCATACCCCTTGATCCCCCTAGTAGTAAGGATGACATCTAACTCCTTTTTGAATATATTTAGTGAATTGGCCTCAACAACTTTCTGTGGTAGAGAATTCCACAGGTTCACCACTCTCTGGGTGAAGAAGTTTCTCCTCATCTCGGTCCTAAATGACTTACCCCTTATCCTTAGACTGTGACCTCTGGTTCTGGACTTCCCCAACATTGGGAACATTCTTCCTGCATCTAACCTGTCTAAACCCGTCAGAATTTTAAACGTTTCTATGAGATCCCCTCTCATTCTTCTGAACTCCAGTGAATACAAGCCCAATTGATCCAGTCTTTCTTGATATGTCAGTCCCGCCATCCCGGGAATCAGTCTGGTGAACCTTCGCTGCACTCACTCAATAGCAAGAATGTCCTTCCTCGGGTTAGGAGACCAAAACTGTACACAATACTCCAGGTGTGGCCTCACCAAGGCCCTGTACAACTGTAGTAACACCTCCCTGCCCCTGTACTCAAATCCCCGCGCTATGAAGGCCAACATGCCATTTGCTTTCTTAACCGCCTGCTGTACCTGCATGCCAACCTTCAATGACTGATGTACCATGACACCCAGGTCTCGTTGCACCTCCCCTTTTCCTAATCTGTCACCATTCAGATAATAGTCTGTCTCTCTGTTTTTACCATCAAAGTGGATAACCTCACATTTATCCACATTATACTTTATCTGCCATGCATTTGCCCACTCACCTGACCTATCCAAGTCACTCTGCAGCCTCATAGCATCCTCCTCGCAGCTCACACTGCCACCCAATTATAACCAATGCATCCACTATCTCTGCAGCCACTTCTTTAAGACCCTAGGATGCAGGTCATCAGGTCCAGGGGACTTATCCACCTTTAGTCCCATGAGTTTGCCTAGTACTTTTTCTCTAGTGTTAGTGATTGTTTTTAGTTCCTCCCTATCGCCCCTTGATGATCTATTATTTTTGGGATGTTTTTAGTGTCTTCTACTGTGAAGACCAATACAGTTTTGGAGGAATCCTTCTAGGCATCGAAAAAACCTAGTTGAACAATTGTATTTACCCAACAATCTAAGTCGTCACCTGAAGAAACCGCTGTTATTATTGCTTCCTGGCTAAACACTGACCGAGTTTAAATTCATTTCAGTTGATGCTTTAAATTCTCAATTTTAAGATAACCATTTATTTGAAAGTTCATTCATAGGAAGAATAAGGAGACAACATACTGCTTGGAAAATAAATGTCTAAATGGGGTAGAGGAACAGAGGGATCTGGGGTACAGATACATAAATCACAAAGTAGCGACGCAAGTTAATAAGATCATTTAAAAAAAATACAAACAAAGTACTGGGATTCGTATCAAAAGGGATGGAATTGAAAGCAGAGAAGTTATGCTAAACTTGTATAAAACCTTGATTAGACCACACTTTGTGTACTGCACACAGTTCTGGTCTCCATATTATAAAAAGGATATAGAGGCACTGAAGAAGGTGTAAAAAAGATTTACTCGAATGATACCAGAACGGAGAGGTTATACCCATCAGGAAAGACTGAACAGGCTGAGCCTGAGGGATGACCGGATAGAGGTCTTTAGGATTATGAAAGGGTTCGATAGGGTAGCTGTCGGATGGTTCCACTTGTGGGGGACCAGAATCAGAGGTCATAAATATAAGATAGTAACTAATACATCCAATAGGGAATTCAGAAATGTCTTTACGCAGAGAGTGATTAGAAAGTGGAATTTGCTTCTACAAGTAGTAGTTGCGGCGAAGAGCTTGCATGCATTTAAGAGGAAGCTCGATAAACACAAGAGGGAGAATGGAATAGAAAGATACCTTGATGGGATTAGATGAAGCATTGTGAGGAGGCTTGTATGGAGCATAAACACTGACATGGACCTGTTGGGTTGAATGGTCTGTTTCTGTGCGGGAAATACTATGAAAGATCCAACAAAATATTTTTAGATCTCTTATGAACATTGAAATCCTGACAATAGCATGTTTGTATTTGCTAACTAAATCAGTTACAACCCAGCCCTGAGATGGCGCACTATGCTGTGGCAAGGCATTCCCTTGGGGGCACGTTTCATGGCAGTTTGACTTTCAGTGCATAGAACCACTTGCTTGATTGAATTATGTTACTATGGGGCACGTTAGCATAGTGGTTGTTACTGGACTAGTAATCCAGAGGTCTGGACTAATCATCCAGAGACACGAGTTAAAATCCCACCACGGCAGCTGGGGGAATTTAAATTCAGTTAATTAAATAAATCTGGAACATAAAATGAGTGGTGACCATGAAACTACCAGATTGTCTTAAAAACCTAATTCGCTAATGTCCTTTCAGGGAAGGAAGCCATCCTTAAAGGTCTGGCCGATATGACTCCAGACCTACAATTACTTTTAACTGCCCTCTGAAATGGTGTCTCACCACCACCTTCTCGAGTGTAATTCGGGATGGGCAGTAAATGCCAGCCAGTGACGTTCACATCCCAGGAATGAATTAAAAAAAAAATTATTCTTCGAACGGTTGCAGAAAAGATTTACGAGACTGGTTCCAGGGATGAGGAACTTCAGTTACGTGGATGGGTTAGAGAAGCCGGGGTTGTTCTCCATGGAGCAGAGAAGGTTGAAGAAATGTCATAGAGGTGTTCAAAATCACTTGGGTTTAATCAGAGTAGATCGAGGGAACCTATTCCCATTGGCAGGAGGATCGAGAACCAGAGGACACAGATTTAAGGTGATTGGCAAAAGAACTAAAGGCGACCGGAAGAAAGTTTTTTTGCGCAGCAAGTGGTTCAGATCTGGAATGCACTGCTTGGTGGTGTCTGACTCGATCGTGGCTTTCAGAAGTGGATTGGATAAGTACCTGAAGGAAAAAAAATGTGCTGGGCTATGGGAAAAGGGCAGGGCAAGTGCTTTTGCAGAGTGCCGGCACAGGCTTGATTGGCTGAATGGCCTCTTTCTGTGCTGTATCCGTTCTATGATTTATCCAGAGTTTATTTTTTCGGATCCCGGATCATCATTTTTTTTTCCGGATGTTTTTTTTTTCTGTAAGGCTTTATAAAATTGTGGGAACAATTACATTCTGTATCCTGTGACTGCTCTCTCTTCTCTTTCTTTGAAGAGCTGAACCACAGTTCACGTGACTGTCCATGGCTTTCCAATGGCTAAAGCTTTGCATTGCTATTTAAAATGTAAACTACAAATTAGACATTTTCTAGTTATATTTATATATTTTTAGAACACTTTTTTATTTTCTTCACCAAAAAGACTCCACAGAGATTTTCTGCCGTATTTGGAAATGAGATGATCTGGTGTTCGGTTTTCTGTTCATTATTTTCCTGCCCCCAATATTAAATTCAAATTGCTTCCTTCAGGCTAAAGAATGGTCACTTCAGATCTTGAAATTGCAACAGAAAATGTGCGCTGGTTCCTCCTCAAAACAGAATTCACAAATTCAGTGGCATTCGGCTCTTCTCCTTTATTCTTAAACAGTGGCTAATATCAACTACCCTGAATTTGCTACGGTTTATGTAATTTTTGTGATGAATTATGGTGATGCCAGATGGAACACCAGCCCCTTCTGGATTGAATCTTCATCCCCCTGCCCTTCTTAGTAACCCCTTGACTCTTTCTGATGTGAAGAAAAGCAAGTCCTCACATTGGTCAAAGGTCAGTTTGCAACTGAAGTCTAACTATGTAAAAAGTCTGGTTCGAAACATCAGGATTAATTAATTAGCTACAACTAATAAACTGCTAGATAACAGACTTGAGCTAAAGTTTTATTGCTCTTCATGCACTTATGCACGTGTGATGTCAAAACTGTCTGAAATCATAGCACCTCAGTTAGTATTGAACAGGAAACCTAGCTCTCTGGAGCAGTAGTTTCGGGAGCAGAGTGTTGGACCCTTCCAACCAGAGGGTCGTTGGTTTGAATTCCAGCATCAACTCTACTTTGAGCTCCCATTTTCTCATTTAAATGGGTTTTGATCATTTAGGCCACTAGATGTAGCATTACACAGCAGCACAAGGGTCAAAGTGTAATAAAAAGGCAAGCCTGAAAGCTCGGTGCCTCAATGCGAGGAGTATTTGGAACCCAGGAGAGGTCTCTGAGCTAGTTAGATTGGGTGAGAGCGCAGATGAACAGGACCCCAAGAAAGAATGCAAAAGGCAGGAGGCAACAGAGCAGAGTAGCACTGGGGTAAGTGTAAACCACAAGGTGATAGGAAGGGACAATATATATGAATATAAAGGGGCTGCAGGAGGGGGTCAAAACTAAAAATCATGGTTGAAAAAATAGGATTAAAACACTCTACCTAAACGCACGCAGCATTCGAAATAAAGTAAATGAGTTGACGGCACAAATCATTACAAATGGGTATGATTTGGTAGCCATTACAGAAATGTGGTTGCAAGTTGGCCAAGATTGGAAATTAAACATACAGCAGTATCTGACTTCAGAAGGATAGACAAGAAGGGAAAGGAGGTGGGGTAGCTCTTATAATAAAGGATGATATCAGGGCAGTTGTGAGAGATGATATTGGCTCTAATGAACAAAATGTTGAATCATTGTGGGTGGAGATTAAAGATAGTAAGGGGAAAAAGTCACTGGTGGGCGTAGTTTATAGGCCCCCAAATAATAACTTCACGGTGTGGCGGACAATAATCAAAGGAATAATAGAGGCATGTGAAAAAGGAACGGCAGTAATCATGGGGGATTTGAACCTACATATCGATTGGTCAAATCAAATCGCACGGGGTAGCCTGGAGGAAAAATTCATAGAATGCATACGGGATTGTTTCTTAGAACAGTATGTTACAGAACCTAAAAGGGAGCAAGCTATCTTAGATCTGGTCCTGTGTAATGAGACAGGAACAATAAACGATCTCCTAGTAAAAGATCCTCTCGGAATGAGTGATCACAGTATGGTTAAATTTGTAATACAGATTGAGGGTGAGGAAGTAGTGTCTCAAATGAGCGTACTATGCTTAAACAAAGGGGACTACAGTAGGATGAGGGCAGAGGTAGCTAAAGTAGACTGGGAACACAGACTAAACGGTGGCACAATTGAGGAACAGTGGAGGACTTTTAAGGAGCTCTTTCATGGTGCTCAACAAAAATATATTCCAGTGAAAAAGAAGGGTGGTAAGAGAAGGGATAACCAGCCGTGGATAACCAAGGAAATAAAGGAGAGTATCAAATTAAAAACCAATGCATATAAGGTGGCCAAGGTTAGTGGGAAATTAGAAGATTGGGAAAATTTTAAACGACAGCAAAGAATGACTAAGAAAGCAATAAAGAAAGGAAAGATAGATTACGAAAGTAAACTTGCGCAAAACATAAAAACAGATAGTAAAAGCTTTTACAGATATATAAAATGGAAGAGAGTGACTAAAGTAATGTTGGTCCCTTAAAAGATGAGAAGGGGGATTTAATAATGGGAAATGTGGAAATGGCTGAGACCTTAAACAATTATTTTGCTTCGGTCTTCACAATGGAAGGCACAAAAACCATGCCAAAAATTGCTGGTCATGGGAATGTGGGAAGGGAGGACCTTGAGATAATCACTATCACTAGGGGGTTAGTGCTGGACAGGCTAATGGGACTCAAGGTAGACAAGTCCCCTGGTCCTGATGAAATGCATCCCAGGGTATTAAAAGAGATGGCGGAAGTTATAGCAGATGCTTTCGTGAGAATCTACCAAAATTCTCTGGACTCTGGGGAGGTACCAGTGGATTGGAAAGCAGCTAATGTAACACCTCTGTTTTAAAAAAAAAAAAGAGGCAGGTAACAATAGGCCAGTTAGTTTAACATCTGTAGTGGGGAAAATGCTCGAAGCTATCATTAAGGAGGAAATAGCGGGACATCTAGATAGGAACAGTGCAGTCAAGCAGACGCAACATGGATTCATAAAGGGGAAATCATGTTTAACTAATTTACTGGAATTCTTTGTGGATATAATGAGCATGGTGGATAGAGGTGTACCGATGGATGTGGTGTATTTAGATTTCCAAAAGGCATTCGATAAGGTGCCACACAAAAGGTTACTGCAGAAGATAAAGGTACGCGGAGTCAGAGGAAATGTATTAGCATGGATCGAGAATTGGCGGGCTAACAGAGAGTCGGGATAAATGGGTCCTTTTCGGGTTGGAAATCGGTGGTTAGTGGTGTGCCACAGGGATCGGTGCTGGGACCACAACTGTTTACAATATACATCGATGATTTGGAAGAGGGGACAGAGTGTAGTGTAACAAAATTTGCAGATGACACAAAGATTAGTGGGAAAGCAGGTTGTGTAGAGGACAGAGAGGCTGCAAAGAGATTTAGATAGGTTAAGCGAATGGGCTAAGGTTTGGCAGATGGAATACAATGTTGGAAAATGTGAGGTCATCCACCTTGGGGGGGGGGGGAAAGCGAAAGGGAATATTATTTGAATGGGGAGAAATTACAACATGCTGCGGTGCAGAGGGACCTGGGGGTCCTTGTGCATGAATCCCAAAAAGTTAGTTTGCAGGTGTAGCAGATAATCAGGAAGGCGAATGGAATGTTGGCCTTCATTGCGAGAGGGATGGAGTACAAAAGCAGGGAGGTCCTGCTGCAACTGTATAGGGTATTGGTGAGGCCGCACCTGGAGTACTGCGTGCAGTTTTGGTCACCTTACTTAAGGAAGGATATACTAGCTTTGGAAGGGTTACAGAGACGATTCATTAGGCTGATTCCAGAGATGAGGGGGTTACCTTATGATGATAGATTGAGTCGACTGGGTCTTTACTCGTTGGAGTTCAGAAGGATGTGGGGTGATCTTATAGAAACATTTAAAATAATGAAAGGGATAGACAAGATAGAGGCAGAGAGGTTGTTTCCACTGGTAGGGGAGACTAGAACTAGGGGGCACAGCCTCAAAATACGGGGGAGCCAATTTAAAACCGAGTTGAGAAGGAATTTCTTCTCCCAGAGGGTTGTGAATCTGTGGAATTCTCTGCCCAGGGAAGCAGTTGAGGCTAGCTCATTGAATGTATTCAAATCACAGATAGATAGATTTTTAACCAATACGGGAATTAAGGGTTATGGGGAGCGGGCGGATAACTGGAGCTGAGTCCACGGCCAGATCAGCCATGATCTTGTTGAATGGCGGAACAGGCTTGAGGGGCTAGATGGCCTACTCCTGTTCCTAATTCTTCTATTATGTTATGTTCTTCTACATGTTTTGGATGGCGTGAGAATGGGTGGGAAGAGGAAATGAAGAAGGAAAAATCATTACATCTCCAGCTTTGAAAAAACAAATCTTGTCTTGACCATTTGAAGTATTGTTGATAGCCATGAATAAGTCGATATACTAGATTGCCCTAGTCACATGGCTAACGCCGGAGGCAACAGTGATGGACTTAAACGGTAAACAAACTTAGCGTTTGTTGTCTTTCAACTTTTCCTTTCAGTAATCAGGATATAAACCTCATGAGATTTGCAGTGTTTAACATGTTCTGTTTTTCAGAGCTATGTTGAACGCACTGAAACTTTTTTTTTTCTGTGCAAATGTTCTCTGGTTGGACAACTTTGTTATTTCTAATAACACTATTTTTCTCCAATGTGGAAAATGCATTGCGAGATGAAAGGCTTGTTCGCAGCTTGGAAACGACTTGACTTCTGTTTCAGTATCTTCCATCAGTCCTTTAATGAGGCCTGTTATTCTTCTCATAGAAATGTTAGGAGTATTGCAGATAAGAACATAAGAACATAAGAATTAGGAACAGGAGTAGGCCATCTAGCCCCTCGAGCCTGCTCCGCCATTCAATAAGATCATGGCTGATCTGGCCGTGGACTCAGCTCCACTTATCCGCCCGCTCCCTGTAACCCTAATTGTTTACAAAAGTTGACTAAGTTATATGGTAGCAAGCTTTAAGGGCCCTACAGGTTTCCTCCTATGCATTTCAAACAACTTCAAATCAAATATAGCCATTAATTGGTAGAATTTTTTTCAAGCAAAATATTTGCATATATAATTGTCCTTATTAACTTTGTCATTTTGATTCCGATGAATTGATGAACTGCTGAGAAATTAACATCCAGGACCATGAGCTAATTATCTACTAACTGTAGTCCTATCCATCTGATGAATTCTTAAAATCCAGATACCATTGTGGACGCTGAGATTAGTTTGAGTTTGATTTTATATTTTTCCGATGTAGAAAAAGCATTGGAGTGGATGAAAGAGAAACTTAACGACCCAAAATTTCTGGGGTCTATGATCGCACGCACGGTCGTAACTGCCCTCGCAAGTTCTGGGTTTCCACATGCAATGCGCATGTGCGAAAACCCGAAAATTATAATATGTGGACCTTTAATGCAGGCGTATGCCTAGAGGCCCAGGACCACAAGAGTCCGAAGATACGGAGGCACTAGGTAGGTGTACTTTTCTTGTGGATCGGAGGTATTTGCCCGCGGGAAGCCTCTGAATTCTGTACACAGAAGTTGGCTGGAAATTGCAGTCAAAGGAATTGAATAAAACTTGGTCTGTAAAGACTGCTGTATCTTCAAAATTGTTAGAATACATTTTTCCATTTAAATGTAGCCATAGTGTAATTAAAGTAGCACTTAATGTGCTTGTAATTTACTCATGTTCTGTGCCCAGCATTTATGCTTTAATATGATTGCACAAAACCAGTGTAATGGAAAAACTGTTTTCCCATTTCAAAAATCACCAAGCATTTTCAGACCCCAAAGGTTTAAAGTGATTGCATATCTATTTTTTAAAAATTGGCTTTTCTATTTTAAAAAAAAAATTGTGATGCTTAACATTTTAAAATATTTTAGTTCTCTATTTTCAATAACTTTTTTAAAAAATCCATTTATTGTGACATTATTATAGTCTTCGATTTTTATTAGAAATTCTAGTACTGCACATCAACTGCATTCCATGTGTGTGGTCTGAAGTCTGGTGGTTTATTACCAGAATGATTCTATTCAGTGGTGTCACCAAGATTTAGAAGCTTGAGGATTTAAGTGGGGTGGTCCTGGGAAGCCAGAATTTTTCTACTAATTTTTGAACAGATGCGAATTTTGCATGCACTACTTTATGGGAAAGAGTGATGAAAGATCTAGCATCTAACCAGTTGCAGTAGCAAAATGTTATTATTTTAATGTATATTAATACAGATCTCAAGTAAGTGTCGACGTATTTTAACATTAAACTTTTTTTTTCATACAACAGCTATAAAAGGAAGCAGCAAACTTTAAATTGAAGCACCAATCATTTTCCATTCTCTTCCTGCATCCCCATATCCTCTTGGTAGGTACGATCAACCAGTAGACACGATCACAAGCCAGCTAGTGCACTTCAGCAGTGCTATCCATCACAATCCCATTAATGTCGATTTAGTGTGAAGAAGAATGCATCTGAATGGGAATTGTCAACAAGTTCTGAAAAATTGCCTAATCGATGGAGACTTTTCTCTTGTCAAATATATCTCTACCCCTCCTGAAGATGCATGTGATGGGGCACAGTTCCATGGATGTTAAGCACCCTCCAGTACCTTTTGCATGTGGCACATTATTTATAAGCAGCTCTTGACCGTAAGTGTGAGCAGACAATTTGCTCTTTTGTGAGTACTGGTGTATGATCTTATCCTGTCCTAATATTCATATATGCATTCATTCCAGGAGGAGCGGAAATATGGTGAGATTTTCCTCACTAGTGCCAAGACACCAAGATCCATTTGTAACTCTCCTGTTGCAGTCTCGTAACTCAGCAGAGACTGTTGCGCTGAAGCATGTTTTCACATTTACTAATCTTTTGGGTTTATAAAATTTTCTTTTCCCCCTCTTTTTCTGTTCCATATTCTAGGATCCAAATAAGAGCAGCAGCACTAACAGCAGTAATAGCTTCTCCAAGCCCCACAAATCCATGAAAGAGCACAAGGACAAACCATCATCTAAAGACTCGAAAGAGCACAAAAGTGCCTTCAAAGAACCTTCCAGGGAACACAGTAAAACTTCCAAAGAGTCCTCAAAAAAACCCAAAGAAAACAAACCACTTAGAGATGAGAAAATTGTTCCTAAGACAGCATTTAAGGAACCAAAACCAATGTCAAAAGAGCCAAAAGCATTGGAAAACAACATTGTAAGTGGGACCGGCATTCGACAGGACGTTAAGGCTCCGACCAAGAGGCCTCCTAATACAGACTCCGATGAACTTGTAGCTAAGAAAAAAAAGAAAAGCAGCTCTGAATTTTTGTTTAAAAGCTTTTCCACTGCTTCTCCACAACCACTTTCTTCTGAAAAGAAACAAATGAAGGACAAATCGCAGGTTAAGGCAACAAAAGTCAGAATGGAAAGTGAAGCGATAGAGACAAAGAAGCCTAGTTTACCACCATTTGAAGACATTGTAGATCCAAATGACTCTGCATTAGATGATATATCTTCTAAATCTGAGGTAAGTAGAAGTACCAAAATGTAATTTAGTAGTAATGATGGGGGATCTTTTCCTAAATGTTCATTATAATGTCGAGTTCATGTCCCCTAAAATGGTGAACTAGGAAATTTTATTCTGTGAAACCTAAGCTGGTTTTCAGGCTGTTTTGAGGCTCAGTGATGATGAGCTTCAAAAGGCACTGCAATTATTGGTGAAGATAAGATCTGCAAATTGATACATCAATAAACTCTAACCATCCCTAAATCTTTGGTAATGCAGCTGCATCAAAGTTTAAAAGGAGGGGAGACAAGCTGAATTCATGTGGATGGTCCTATCTCACACAAAGAGTTTAGTTGCAGCCTCTTTTTCTCGATCTTGCTTCTACACACTGGAGAAGTTTACAGCTTTTACCTTTTCCTTCTTTGAAGGATTTAACAGTCCAGTTTAATGAAATGTATGTAATCATGAAATTTAGCTAATTTGTCAGCAAAATGCTGAAAGGTTAATTGGCAAATCTTGAATTCCCAAAAGCGTGAAAAATTGGACATTGTAAATGTGTTTACAGTGGCTACATGTAGCAGGCAGTGTAATCTCTTCTGCCCCGGTGTGAGTACATATGCCATGAATTGTCAGTGTCAGCAAAAATTAAATTTGGGAGCTAACTGCTAGGATTTTGCTGGTGCTGCATAAACAGAAGCAGACATTTTGTTTTTTGTTGACAACATCCTACCACTAAAAAATACCGAAAATGCACAGGTCAGTCAGCATTTGAGAAAAATGTTAACTTATCTGTTTTCAGATACTAATTTGACCTTTTCTCGACCCCATGTTGTGTTTCAGCTGGGGATGGCTGATTGTCCGATTTGTTGGTTGACAACTTACAATATAAATAGTCTTAATGAAGAGTACTCTCTCTCTCTCTCAGATTACAGAATCTCCCAATGCTTTCCTCAGAAGATACCATTCCACATTCCTTATTTACAATTGCACGTGAACAGTAGAGAAGATGTTGAGCTGTTCTCTTCCGCTGATCCCATTGCATCTTTGTTAGGTTGTGGCTGTAATGAGCGAACAGTCTGTAGCTGCAGAGTGCACTTTGCAGAGCTGTGTTCTCCAGTGGCTCTCAAAACATGTTTTCCTGCTTCTGTTTAGCAAGTACAATGGACTGCCTGAGCACTGGATTTATGCTCTCCAATCGTATCAATCTTGAGTAGAACAAGGCTCTGTCCGGAGGAATTTCACACCACTGTGTCCTGGAGTCACATTGGGACTATCCAGAATTACACATCGAAACATTGAAAATAGGTGCAGGAGCAGGCCATTCGACCCTTTCGAGCCTGCACCACCATTCAGTAAGATCATGGCTGATCATTCACCTCAGTACCCCTTTCCTGCTTTCTCTCCATACCCCTTGATCCTTTAAGCCGTAAGGGCCATATCCAACTCCTCTTGAATATATCTAACAAACTGGCATCAACAACTCTCTGCGGAAGAGCATTCCACAGGTTAACAACTCTGAGTGAAGAAGTTTCTCCTCATCTCAGTCCTAAAATGCCTTACCTCATATCTTTAGACTGTGACCCCTTGTTCTGGACACCCCCAACATCGGGAACATTCTTACTGCATCTAACCTGTCCAGTCCCGTCAGAATTTTATGTTTCTATGAGAAACCCCTCTCATTCTTCTAAACTCCATTGAATACAGGCCCAGTCGATCCGATCTCTCCTCATCCGTCAGTCTTGCCATCCTGGGAATCAGTCTGGTGAGCCTTCGCTGCACTCCCTCAATAGCAAGAACGTCCTTCCTCAGATTAGGAGACCAAAACTGAACATACTAATCCAGGTGAGGCCTCACCGAGCCCTGTACAGCTGCAGCAAGACCTCCCTGCTCCTATACTCAAACCCCCAAGCTTTGAAGGCCAACATGCCATTTGCCGCCTTCACTGCCTGCTGTACCTGCATGCCAACCTTCAATGACTGATGTACCATGACACCCAGGTCTCGTTGCACTTCCCCTTTTCCTAATCTGCTGCCATTCAGATAATCTGCCTTCCAAAGTGGATAACCTCACATTTATCCACATTATACTGCATCTGCCATGCATTCGCCCACTCATCTAACCTGTCCAAGTCACCCTACAGCCTGTTACCATCCTCCTCACAGCTCACACCGCCACCCAGCTTAGTGTCATCAGCAAACTTGGAGATATTACACTGAATTCCTTCATCTAAATCATTGATGTATATTGTAAATAGCTGGATCCCAGCCCTGCGGCACCCCACTAGTCACTGCCTGCCATTCTGAAAAGGACCCGTTTATCCCAACTCTCTGCTTCCTGTCTGCCAACCAGTTCTCTATCCATGTCAATACATTGCCCCCATTACCATGTGCTTTAGTTTTGCACACCAATCTCTTGTGTGGGACCTTGTCGAAGGCCTTTTTGAAAGTCCAAATACACCACATCCACTGGTTCTCCCTTGTCCACTCTACTAGTTACATCCTCAAAAAATTCCAGAAGATTTGTCAAGCATGATTTCCCTTTCACAAATCCATGCTGACTTGGACCGATCCTGTCACTGCTTTCCAAATGTGCTGCTATTTCAACTTAAATAATTGATTCCAACATTTTCCCCACTACTGATGTCAGGCTAACTGGTCTATAATTCCCTGTTTTCTCGCTCCCTTTTTTAAAAAGTGGTGTTACATTAGCTACCCTCCAGTCCATAGGAACTGATCCAGAGTCGATAGACTGTTGGAAAATGATCACCAATGCATCCACTTTTCTAGGGCCACTTCCTTAAGTACTCTGGGATGCAGACTATCAGGCCCTGGGGATTTATCGGCCTTCAATCCCATCAATTTCCCCAACACAATTTCCTGACTCAAGGATTTCCTTCAGTTCCTCCTTCTCGCTAGACCCTCGGTCCCCTATTATTTCCGGAAGGTTATTTGTGTCTTCCTTCGTGAAGACAGAACCAAAGTGTTTGTTCAGTTGGTCTGCCATTTCTTTGTTCCCCATTTATAAATTCACCTGATTCTGACTGCAAGGAACCTACGTTTGTCTTCACTAATCTTTTTCTCTTCACATATATCAAAGTTTTTGCAGGCAATTTTTAATGTTCCCAGCAAGCTTCCTCTCATACTCTCTTTTCCCCCTCCTAATTAAACCCTTTGTCCTCCTCTGTTGAATTCTAAATTTCTCCCAGTCCTCAGGTTTGCTGCTTTTTCTGGCCAATTTATATGCCCCTTCCTTGGATTTAACACTATCCCTAATTTCCCTTGTTAGACATGGTTGAGCCACCTTCCCCGTTTTATTTTTACTCCAGACCGGGATGTACAATTGTTGAAGTTCATCCATTTGATCTTTAAATGTTTGTCATTGCCTATCCACCGTCAACCCTTTAAGTATCATTTGTCAGTCTATTCTAGCCAATTCACATCTCATACCATCGAAGTTACCTTTCCTTAAGTTCAGGACTCTACTCTCTGAATTAACTGTGTCACTCTCCATCTTAATAAAGAATTCTACCATATTATGGTCACTCTTCCCCAAGGGGCCTTGCACAACAAGATTGCTAATTAGTCCTTTCTCGTTACACATCACCCAGTCTAGGATGGCCAGCACTCTAGTTGGTTTCTCGACATATTAGTCGAGAAAACCATCCCTAATACACTCCAGGAAAAACTCTTCCACCGCATTGCTACCAATTTGGTTAGCCCAATCTATGTGTAGATTAAAGTCACGCATGATAACTGCTGTACCTTTTTATTGCATCCCTAATTTCTTGTTTGATGCCATCCCCCAACCTCACTATTACTGTTTGGTGGTTTGTATACAACTCCCACTAGTGCCCTTGTGGTATTCCGCAGCTCTACCCATATAAATTCCACATCATCTAAGCTAATGTCCTTCCTTACTGTTGTGTTCATTTCTTCTCTAACCAGCAACGCTACCCCACCTCCTTTTCCTTTCTGTCTATCCTTTCTGAATGTTGAATACCCATGGATGTTGAGTTCCCAGCCTTGGTCACCCTGGAGCCATGTCTCCGTAATCCCAATTCTATCAAGTTTGTTAATAGCTGCCTGCACAGTTAATTCGTCCACCTTATTACGAATACTCCTCGCATTGAGGCACAGAGCCTTCAGACTTTTCTTTTTAACACACTTTGTCCCTTTTAGACTTTTGTTGCAATGTGGCCCTTTTTGATTTTTGCCTTAGGTTTCTCTGCCCTCCACTGTTACTTTTCTTCTTTCTATCTTTCGCTTCTGCCCCCATTTTACTTCCCTCTGTCTCCCTGCATAGGTTCCCATCCCCCTGCCATATTAGTTTAACTCCTCCCCAACAGCACTAGCAAACACTCCCCCGAGGACATTGGTTCCAGTCCTGCCCAGGTGCAGACCGTCCAGTTTGTACTGGTCCCAACTCCCACAGAACCAGTTCCAATGTCCCAGGAATTTGAATCCCTCCCTCCTGCACCACTCCTCAAGCCACGTATTTATCTTCGCTATTCTGCAATTCCTACTCTGACTAGCATGTGGCACTAATAGTAATCCTGAGATTACTACCTTTTTGAGGGCCTGCTTTTTAATTTAACTGCTAGCTCTCTCAATTCAGCTCATCCTGTTTTTTACCTATATGCACCACAACAACTGGCTGTTCACCCTCCCCCCTCCAAAATGTCCTGCAGCTGCTTCGAGACATCCTTGACCCTTGCACCAGGGAGGAACATACCATTCTGGAGTCTCGATTGCGGCCTCAGAAATGCCTATCTATTCCCCTTACAATAGAATCCCCTACCACTATAACTCTCCCACTCTTTTTTTTTTTTCCTGCCCTCCTGTGCAGCAGAGCCACCCCCGGTGCCATGAACTTGGCTGCTGCTGCCTTCCCCTGATGAGCCATCTCCCCCAACAGCACCCAAGGCGGTGTATCTGTTTTGGAGGGGGATGACCGCAGGGGACTCCTGCAACTACCTTCCTTCCACTGCTCTGCCTGATCACCCATTCCTTATCTGCCTGAGTAACCTTTGCCTGCGGTGTGACCAACTCACTAAACGTGCTACTCACGACATCCTCAGCATCGCACTGTGATTTTCTGGTTATAAAAGTGACGTTATAACTGCATCCTTAATCTCCTGTTTAATTTTATTGGAGATACTCTCTATACGTGTTTAGAAAAATATTTGCTAATGCTGTAAGTTTTGAGGAGAACGTCCATTGTGTGTATTTCTATCCTTTCCCTTTCTGGTCACTGAAGAATATATTCCTTCTCTGCTACTTTTCTGCCTCCCCTGCCCCCGCCCCCCCCCCCCCCCCAGCAAAAAAAAAACTCTTTGGAATATCTTTCAGGTACCTTTTAGGTCTTGGGAGAGACACAAAACATTTTACTGACCATTTCTGAATATTTCCAGTGCATTGTAAGAAAATCACCACCATCAACCTTAAATGTTTTTTAAAAATCTGCTGGATTTGGCTATTTAACGCAAAGTAGCCTGAGAATACCTCCTGTGTTACTCCTGTAATACATTAGTCTACATTAAATTGTTCGTTTTTAAGTACTTTGTGGATCTGGTTGCCCAGGGACTTGCCGCCACATCCAATTATTCAGCCATATGTCTGAAGTGACTGAAAGCTTAGAAACTTGGGGAAGGTAGGAGGGAAAGAGCAAGTGACTGTCAGTGTTGATCCGAGAACGCATATTTCAGATGGAGGTAGTTGCAAAATATGATAAAAGTTTACACTTTGATGTTTGAGAGGATCTAAAAATGTTCTGTCTTCTATTCTGTAAATCTCAACCTACATATGTTTTCATTCCCATAAAGCTAGTTGTATGAGCTTGGTACACTGCCAATAGAGTTGTACTTTCTGCAAGTGGCCAGGCCGAAAGCTGAAAAGTATTAAATGCATTTAAGTAGAATGGTGTGCATGATTTGATGGTGTTTCTGAATGTAAAATTTAATACTGATATCTTGCTGATTGACAAATTCCAGTAGCATTTCTCTCGTCTGACAGACTCCTACAAATTAAGTCCTTGAAACTCTTGTCTGTATAATAGTCATTCACCAAAGTGAAATAATGCTTGGATAAAGTCGGTGAGTGAACCATTTTGTTCAGTGACTGCACATTCCCGTTAAACGAATTCTGGAACATTGTGTTCTTTTGCTGACCAAAGTATTAACCCACATGTATTATAATGAATTGCCATATGGGAAATTTCAATGCTGTGGGCAGTGAAATTACTTATCGTGCCCATGTAACAAAATAGTCAGAACACCTTTTGGGGCGGGTTTGAGTGGGAGCTTAACTCCTTCCCCCACGACGAGCGGGACAGGGTGGGGGAGATAGAGGTGACTTTTAAATTGTCAAATATGTGAAACACTAACCCAAACCACCGCGAATGCACCTACTTCCAGTTTGGGTTTGGGGGTGTCAGAATAACCTGCTCTGGAAAAGCGGGTCATAATATTTAAACGAGGCTCCTTTCCTCAGATTTTGGCAGCCATTTCAATTTAATGCTAGCAGCTGGGGTTTCCCAGGGCTAGGGAAACCCGGCAGCCAAAAGGAGGCGGGAGTAGCTGGATCCAGCAGTTAAATGCTTTTTAGAGCAACACCGCCAACCCCTCAAGCAAATTTCTGCTTGGAAATTGTATTGGAGTGCTAACCTGAAACTGTAGCAGTGTTTACTTTTCAGTGCAGGGCTGCCTGTGTTGAAATGGGTAACTACATACTATAAATTTCCATTTTCTTGGAATGCTGTGAAAATAAAAAATAGCTATGCATTTGTAAAAAGGAATAAAAAAACAACTATTTTGAGAGGCAGCAGTGGTACAAGAATTAAAATATTTTTGAATGTTAGTATTTTGCAAACAATTTTTGAAGTTTTCTGTAAAAATACAGCAGTAGAGTACAATTTTGATTTTGAAAGAATATTATCTAGCCTTGCTAACTGAAGTGTTTGTTTCTTAAGACTTGCATAGCACATAAATACTCGGTATAAATTTACTTGAGCGAAGAAGCTAGAACACAGTACAAGTAAAAGTGCCTTTTTGTTGAGAAACTCAGTAATTTATGGAATTGCATAAATATTCATTCTTCACACTGAAATGCTGGCTGTATCGTATTCAGAATTTCATTCTTTTTTGTTGCAACCATGAAGCTCTGCCATTTATTATGCACTGAAATGGAGATGAAGGGATCAAAAATGTATGTGCATATTTTTCTGGACATCCAAAATAGGTGTGCCAAGTAGTGTGCCGATATTGCATAGCTCCATGGATCTGTAAGATCTTCCTGCTGTTTCCCATCCCGAAATCCTCCTCGCCTGCTTTTGGCTGAACCACTGGGAATTGGGGAGTGAATTGTTTACTCAATGGAAAGAAAATCTAATTTTTCACATCTCTGACACTGATGAAGCCTTGGGAGCGAGTCCTTTGCCTGCTCGTGGTTGGAAGTGCGACGAGGGGAACCTAAAAAGGGCAAAGGGTAATGATGCTAGCAAGGCCTTGCAATCAGATATGGAGGACAAGGGTTTGCCACTGCTGCAGCCTTGAGAGACCTACAACAGCAGCAACAGTTGCTGTGATTGGGGCCATCTGGCTGCTACTGGAGAACAGCAGTCAAAAGGCCTCCATGTGGCGGTGTGAACTGTGAGGAGGACGCTAAGAGGCTGCAGAGTGACTTGGATAGGTTAGGTGAGTGGGCAAATGCATGGCAGATGCAGTATAATGTGGATAAATGTAAGGTTATCCACTTTGGGGGCAAAAACACGAAGGCAGAACATTATCTGAATGGTAGCAGATTCGGAAAAGGGGAGGTGCAACGAGACCTGCGTGTCATGGGACATCAGTCATTGAAAGTTGGCATGCAGGTACAGCAGACGATGAAGGAAAATGGCATGTTGGTCTTCATAGCTAGGGGATTTGAGTATAGGAGCAGGGAGGTCTTACTGCTGTTGTACAGGGCCTTGGTGAGGCCTCACTTGGAATATTGTGTTCAGTTTTGGTCTCCTAATCTGAGGAAGGACGTTCTTGCTATTGAGGGAGTGCAGCGAAGGTTCACCAGACTGATTCCCGGGATGGCGGGACTGACTTATGAGGAGAGACTGGATCAATTGGGCCTGTAATCACTGGAGTTTAGAAGAATGAGAGGGGATCTCATAGAAACACACAAAATTCTGACGGGACTGGACAGGTTAGATGCAGGAAGAATGTTCCCGATGTTGGCTAAGTCCAGAACCAGGGATCACAGTCTAAGGATAAGGGGTAAGCCATTTAGAACCGAGATTATGAGGAACTTCTTCACTCAGAGTTGTTAACCTTTGGAATTCTCTACCGCAGAGAGTTGTTGACGCCAGTTCATTGGATATATTCAAGAGGAAGTTAGATATGGCCCTTACGGCTCAAGGGATCAAGGGGTATGGAGAGAAAGCAGGAAAGGGGCACTGAGGTGGATGATCAGCCATGATCATATTGAATAGTGGTGCAGGCTCGAAGGGCTGAATGGCCTACTCCTGCACCTATTTTCTTTGTTTCTATAAATAGGAGATGTATCGCAAAACAATTTTTCAATCTTTCTTGAAGACCTTTTAACCAAAAAAGCTTCCAGATTCAGTTTATCACAAAGAGCAGATGCTCTAATTCAGACCCAGATGTGCAGCTTTTGAAAACCAGGAAGGAAATATAGTTTATTAAAAGCAGTGGTGGAAGGTGAGAACATGTCAAATTAGTTTTCTCGGGTACTGTCCTCCCCCTTCCCTCAAATCTGCCATCACCCCTCAAAAAAAAAAACAATCCTTGACCCCTCCGTCCTTGCAAACTACTGCCTCATTTCCAATCTCCCTTTCCTCTGCAAAGTCCTTGGACATGTTGTTGTCCCCCCAAATCCGTGCCCATCTTTCCCGCAACTCCATGTTTGAATCCCTCCAATCTGGTTTCTGCGCCTGCCACAGTACCGAAACGGCTCTCATCAAAATCACAAATGGCATACTTTGTGACTGTGACAAAGGCAAACTATCCCTCCTTGTCCTTCTTGACTTGTCTGCAACCTTTGACACGGTTGACCAATCCATCCTCTTCAAACGCCTCTCCACCACCATCCAGTTGGGTGGAACTGCACTCGCGTGGTTCCATTTTTATCTATTTAATCGTAGCCAGAGAATCACCTGCATCGCTTGTTTTCCTGCCCCCGCATCGTTACCTCTGGTGTCCCCCAAGGATCTATCCTTGGCCCACTCCTATTTCTCATCAATATATTGCCCCTTGGCAACATCATCCGAAAACACAGCATCAGTTTCCACATGTACGCTGATGACACCCAGCTTTACCTCACTACCACACCTCTCAACCCTTCCACTGTCTCTAAATTGTCCGACTGCTTGTCCGACATCCAGTTCTGGATGAGCAGAAATTTTCTCCAATTGAATATTGGGAAGACCGAAGCCATTATTTTCGGTCCCCACAACAAACTCTGTTCCCTAGCCACTGACTCCATCCCTCTCCTCAACTTCTGTCTGAGACTCAACCAGACTGTTCGCAACCTTGGTGTCATATTTGACCCTGAAATTAGCTTTCGATCACACATCCGCAGCATAACTAAGACCTCCGTAACATCGCCCATCTCAGCTCATCCGCTGCTGAACGCCTTATCCATGCCTTTGTTACCTCTTGACTTGACTATTCCAATGCACTCCTGGCTGGCCTCCCACATTCTACACTCCGTAAAATAGAGGCTAATCCAAAACTCAGCTGACCATGTCCTAACTCGCACCAAGTCCCGCTTACTCATCACCCCTGTGCTCACTGACCTACATTGGCTCCCGCTTAAGCAATGCCTCGATTTCAAAATTCTCATCCTTATTTTCAAATCTCTCCATGGCCTCGCCCCTCCCTATCTCTGTAATCTCCTCCAGCCCCACAACCCCTGAGATGTCTGCGCTCCTCTAATTCTGCCCTCTTTAAGCATCCCTGATTATAATTGGCAGCCGTGCCTTCTGGTGCCTAGGTCCTAAACTCTGAAATTCCCTACCTAAAACCTCTCCGCCTCTCTACCTCACTTTCCTCTTTCAAGAGGCTCCTTAAACCTACCTCAATGACCAAGCCTTTAGTCATCTGCCCTAATTTCTCCTTATGTGGCTCGATGTAAAATGTTTTGACTCGTAATACTCCTGTGAAGCACCTTGGGACGTTTCACTACGTTAAAGGCACTATATAAATACAAGTTGTTGTTGAGGTTGAACAACTGGTAATACCTGTATTGTGTAATAGTTAAGTTCTAAATGAGTGATATGTGACTCCATGCCATGAGGAATTACTTTAATGTTCTTGCATTTCTCTTGACAGCATTTGTCTCTTCAAACCACATTGACAGATGGTCTAAAATTTCAGCCTGAGCATAAATTGCATTAACATCAAAAGTTATCTGCAAATAAGAACCAAACATTTGGCTATCCGGTTTAAGGGTAGCAAGTTCGATATCTGATACAGGTTGAACCTCTTAGCTGAGACTCCCTTATCCGGCACCATTCCTGGCCGCCAGGTGGCACACACGCAGAACGCGACTGTCAATCCTACTCACCAATATAATCTTTCTCAATTGGCTGCTTCCTCCTCGTCGCCCTGCTGGAACTCCTGCAACCACAGTCCTCAGGCTGGCCGCTCCTCCCCACGCTCTCGGGGGGGGGGGGGGTCGGGCCGAAGGTGCCAGATAAGGGAGGTTCAACCTGTAGAAATATTTTTCAAAATTTCCCCCAATTTCTTCTGCCACCCTCGGCCATCTACTATCCTTCACCCTCACTGAGTTCTCTGGACCACGTACGCAACCCATGACTGAGATGGGTGGCCAGCTCCCAGGGCATTGTCGATGTAAACCTTGACTTGTCACCAGTTCTGCCTTCTGGTGACTCAAGTGATCCTGTTGTTCAACTGTAGAAACCATGACAGCGAAGCTTGCTTTGTTCTCGTTCTGCACCTAAAGAAAATAACTGTTTTATGATTGTGCCTACAGAGAGTAGGTAAGGTTACTGGATAGCCATCAGAAGCAGAAAACCTGGTCAATAATTTCACCTCTCCACCAAGGCTTTGGAAAGGCCTTGGACGTTTGATGTTGTTTATTGAGACCTTGGTACCTTGCATTTGAATTAACACATTTCAGGATCTTCAGGCTGATTTTTATTATTTTTGCATTTAGTCTTTAACAGTTTACATTGTCAATAATGGTTTGTAATTCTTACCAGGACACAGTCAGCTGACTTACCCCACAATTAAAATGACATTTTATGTAACCGAACAGCCAAGTCACTTGCAGGGAGGTACTGGGGATCGCTGTATACTTCCTGCGACCAGCGTTGCAAACTTCAAAAGTGCTGCAGATTTGTTGAAGTACTGTAACTCCTCTGTTAATGGGACTGTGTAGCAGCAAAAATAAAATGCTGAGAGTACGTTTTGTTTCTGAGCGACAGTTATCCAGTTAGTTCAAGCTGACTAGAGGAGTTTAAATTGAGTTTTTAAAAAAAATAAATCAGTTTTACTTTTTTTGCAAGGTCCTTTTTAATCTGACAACAACAATGTAGTCCCATTTTTAAAGAAAATTTAACCTTGTGCTTAATTTTATAAAACTTGAGTATTGAGGTGAATGATCAGCCATGATTTTATTGAATGGTGGTGCAGGCTCGAAGGGCCGAATGGCCTACTCCACCTATTTTCTGTGTTTCACTCTATATTTCACTAACATTTGAAAGGACTTGAGTGATTTGTGTTTTATGTAGTGCCTCAGTCTCGGTCCTTCATATTGTATTGAATTATACAGTGACATTTGTATGTGAATTATTTAATTATCGGTTTCAGGCCATTGTGGTTTTTTTAAAAAAAAATCTTGAGCTGTGTGTTGGTTCCAATTTGAGTTCTGATTTCATAAATAGTGACATTTTTAAAATATCTAAACCTTCATGTACTGTTGCTATCTCTACCAACCCTTTTATTTGTCATGGCTGATTGTATTTTATTACTGAAGTTTATTTCAGTTGAGAGGGGTTTAGAGCTATTAAGTGAATGACACTGGTGATTGATGTACAATACCAGTTTTTTTCCCTCTCTGGTAGCACAATTGAACACACTGTTATTGCAAACTGGCTAACCCAAGTGTGATGTGCAGCAGAAGACTAAACAGATTTTTAAAAAAAATTTCAGAAACCTTGTACTATTAATGGCTATTTTGTTTCTATGAATTGTTCTCAAAGTCAAAAGTACATTTTATCCACTAATCTGATGGTGAATTGCAGTTTGCCTGAATTCCCCCAATAGGTTAATACTGTGGTTTGTATTTCAAAGCTGTGGTAAATGAAGGTAAATCTAGCTGCATGCTTCTGCTAGGAATTTTTTTAAAATTTGGCTGTATTTGAATTTCTTCCCAATTCCCAAGTTTAGGTTCCACCTCCAAATGGAGAAATAAAATACACTTTGGTACACGGCGATCCAACTACATATGCCATTTGGACTTCTGTAGACAGTGATGTATTACTTCACTTTTGTGTTAACATCAAACGTGATGATTAATTTAATTGTTCAAAAACAGGACTGTTAAGAATGTGTTTTGGACCACATGTTTATGAACAGTCTGTACTTGGCACATTCATTTGTCACCTCAATAATAATGTGGATAAAGAACACCAGACTTGAGGCAATTTCTCTCCTCAGAATCAGTTCCTTTAGATATGGATAGTGCCTTTCTGATGTTGGATGAACTGAGAATTATTTCCACATCTGTTTGCTTAATGAGGATCAATTTTTGTCACATCAGTAAATTGGATTTTAACCACACTTCTTCATGTGACTTGTTTTCAGAACTCGAGATTTAGCTTTTTTAAAACTTTCTAATTTATGTGAAACCCTAAGAGGCCGAAATTGGTGAAGGCCTCCACCCACCCAAGTGCCGCACAAAGGACCCCCAATGTACCTGACGGTACTTTGGGTGGGCTTTTCGTCAAAAAGGTTCTTGAAAGGACAACGGGTAGCAAAAGAGGGTCTTGCGCTGCCAATCTGGGCAGCATTTGGTGGGAGCTCCTAATCTCGGCGGCAAAGGCGCTTGCCGCCCAACTGCTGCCGAGGATGGAGTCGGGCCCACGGAGGGTCGAAGACCTGAAAAGGAAAATCATCATCAAATAAAAAAACATTGGAACACGTTCAGGGGACTCCATCCCAGTAAGTCGCTGCAAAGAAAATTTAAAAAAATGTTTACTAACCTTTTTTTCAGTTCTTCACACACACTGTCGGGGATAGAACAGCCTCCAGCCAGCGGTCCTTCCCCATTCTGACGCCGACTCCCGCCCACATCAATATGGCTTCTCGGCGGGCAGGAGGTCAGTTGAGCCACTCGGCCATCCGCTGACGTCAGTGGGCGGTTCTCCCCTCTTGCCCGCTCCACACCCAATGGAAAGTGGCACTGGCCGCAACTTCAGGAGGAATGTCGACGGCAGTGGGCAGTAAGGCCATGAATTTCGGCCCCTAAGCCTGCCCTAGGCTAAATTATGCCTGGAGTTGTGGCTTGGACAAAATGCAGATAAAATATGAAACCTGAAATGGGGGAATTAACATGCAAATGTTTTGCAGCAAGTAACTCGATATAAATTTCGGTTTTTTTTTAAAATAAAAATTGCGAAACCAAGGTGAGGGGCTAAGACCCCTAATGCAGGATACCACCAAGGTTGAAAAGACATAAAAGATCAAGGGAAATCAGGAAAAGGTGATTTAATTGCAAGCTTGGATTTTGAAGGCATGAAGATTACAGGAGGAAGGAACGGCTGATGGGGTGAAGGAGTTCCATAGTTTGAAGTCCTGAGAGAGAATAAGTTGGAGCAAGAACCTGCAATGACTTTATTTCAACATATTGACGAGATGTGGAAGAACAGTGCAAGGACAGTGTGTCTTTGGAGCTTAAAGATGTAGAGTGGGAAGTTCTAGTGAGCACTGTACATAGTAGTGACAAGACATTGAAGAGCAGAAAAGGTTGCAATGGAGAGTGTGTGAGATTAAAAGGGAGACAGTGTCTGTCTGTTGAGTGATTAGCCTTTCTAGATTCTTTCCAAGAATGCACGCGAGGTGTTCCAGCAGCTTCCCCATGTTTGAGGTTACTATGAAGTCCTCAATGGATGTTGGACTTTATAGGGTTTATTTCTCATTTTGAGGAATGAGGGGTGGGACACTACTGTTTTTTATTTTAAAGTCAGCAAATAGTTAATGCTAATTATTTCAGTTATCCGCTTGTTGATTTTATTTCAGTAAGAATTTGTTAGCCTTCCTGGTGGAAATCTAGCCAATAAGAACTATAATAATGTGAAATTCACATGTCTTGTGCATTAAGTCACTTCAACTCGTCAAGTAATGGCCAATAACATTTATCCAGCTTTGGAGAGTGGAAAACTGTGGGAAATTAAGCATAGTAACGAATTTGTACAATGAAATTCATATGGCCATTTCTGGATTTAGAAAGACTCGTTTATAGAGCTATGGCATTAGAATCAAAATATTTGTTGTGAGTTTTGAAATCCGAAACCAAGATGCAACCACAAATTATGCAAATTCTGCATTGAAAAACTACTTTATTTAAATTTCTTTAAACTACTTAAAGATCCTAACCCGACTTTCAATTTCCCATGAGGAGGAAGGAAATCGATGACTAAGCAGTGTACTGCTCCTTTGTTGAAAAAGCCTGTGGGTGCAGTGCTGCTCTGTGCCAATGAGCCCAGCACAATAAACTTGTTTCAAAAGCCCTGACGGTCATTGCTTTTGGGGGAGTTTGGGGATGCTTCGCCTTTAGTGGTGCCTGTGTTCTTAGATGATCCTCGCCCACCAAATCTGGCAGCCAATTGATGTAACAATTGCAGCTAAATCCGTGGTAAACAGATACTGTCGAGAATTTCGCTGCTCTCTTGTAGCTTTAGCTTGAACTTGGCAAGTGAGCCTGATCGTTTTTCCTCCAGAAAAATAGCTGTTTTTAAAAGCGCCTAATTAGAACTTTTGCACGCACAAGTACATTTTTCAGTTAAGTTTCACTCCCCTCTTTTATGCAAGGGGAAGTTAGAAAATGGGGACGAGGGTAGAAAATGGGGGTGTCGTGCAGGAAAGCGAACTGGTGATTTCAGTTACACTCTCAGTATTCTATCAGTTTTATGGACCATCTCCAACGTGGTAGCTGTTTAAACAGCAGCAAGCAACAACTCCTGTCCCCTCAGAGTTCTACAGCCTTCTCTTTTGTTTCCTACAATAAAGTTTACCTTGAAAGAAAATGCAGTAGTCTACTCCCTAGTGAGACATTGTGAAGTGTTGAGCAACACAAAAGTGGAAATTTGGTGCTTAAAATAATTCCAATCATTTGAATTAAGAGTGGTAGTCTGTAGTATATTCCATCTTTATATCACCGGCTGCAGGGAAACAAAGAAGAATTTTGGTTGCTGCTGGAGTCTGCGAGATGTTTAATTATAGCAGCTGCACAGACAGGAATGCGGCATTTTAAGGTTGTGGTTGGGCTTCTAACATTGGAAATTACTGCAACACATTATTGATTCTTTAACTAATCCTCTTTTTAAACAAACCAGAGAAATTTAGAGGTGTTTTCTAATAAGAAAATTGGTGCCCTAGCTTTGCGGCAACAGCTGCTGACTGACTTTAGATTTACTCCAGTACGATATTTACTGTTGCAAAGAGCCTAATTTTGTAAATTATGCACAAACGGATGACATTTGTGATTGATTTTTTTTTTAAAGCAATGCTTAATTATGTGTGGTTTTCGTGTTTAAATCTGGTTTAATGTTGCAGCTTGTAACTTTTTGAGATTAAAGTCCCTACTAATTCTGATCAAAGTGATTGTATTGTTTTCAGATCTTAATTTAGTAAGAGTTGTGGACCAGAAAAAATCTCAGTGCGTTTCATAGCAACATTGGAGAGTTTAAAAATCTGTTTATAATGGGTAAAACATTATTAAATGGCTGCCTTGTAGATCAAGTAGACGATCTGGTAATATAAAATTAAAAGTTGAAGCTGCAAGGTAAGTTGCATATAATTTTTTTAACTTTGGAAGGGAGCATATATTTAATACAGTTAACATCTCAGAAGTGAGCAGTGGTCTATTTTATCCTTTAAAAATATTGCCATTTTTATGTTCTGGTTGATTGAATTGATGAGGTAAAATGTTAACTAATACCACAGAATTTTGAATGCTTCACATATAGCAATACAGGCAACTCTCGATTATCTGGGTCCCTCGGGGATTGGGCTATGCCGGTTAAACGATTTCTCCGTTGGAGCGAGTTGACAAAATTAAAACTTCAATGAATAAATACTGTGCAAACAGTAACAAGGCAGTTAAGTATGGACATTACCAGCATGCATGCAGGTGGCCTCGAGGAGGAGATTGTCGAGCTCCGGGGTTCTGGAGCGCGCTACCTTTTGGGGCCGAAAGGACTCTGACGTCAGTGGCCCGATGCCTTTCCGGGCCAAATGGACTCCGCCGTCCGCAAGAGACAGCGGCTACAGCAGCGCTCACGCACGGAATTTTAAATGCCGTTACAACGGTTTCCCGTTGCATCCGTGTGCGGATAATCAAGAGTTGCCTGTACTCCGATGTAAACTATTTTCATTTCAAAAACAATGCTTGCATTGTAAATTTGTCATTTCTGATAATATTTGATTGAACCTGAGCATTCATTTGGATGAGAGAAAAGACCACCGAAGGCTAGTCATCATATCTGGTTTGTTTCTGAAATATCTTGTGCGATATTTTCCAATTTTGTGCTGCAAAACTTGCAGAATATTATAAAATTATAATTTTCATTGAATGAGAGGCCCAAAAAAAAATCAAGTTTTAGCTAATTCATAAACGACTTAAATTCCCTGCCTTGATTTCTTGTGCATACACATTTACATTGATGGCATTCCAATTTAAAATAAAGGCTGTCTGTTTTGAGATGCTGAATGGTACGAATCTTATTAAATCAACTTCCCTTTGGCAAGATCGCTCTGCTCACAATTATACTTCATCAGTGAGAAAATTATTACATAGGAATAATTGGGAGTTGCAAAGTGGTTGTTTGGTCAGGAATGATCACCTTCTGATTCAAGAATTCTGTGAACCCGAAGTAGTTTTTTGTGCAAGCTTCTGTGAAACCTCTAATACCATTTAATATACTTTAACTTCAATTTCTGCTTGGATTATTTTCCAATACATTTTGGCTTCTTGAATGCTTCATTCACTTCCAAGCTCCATAATCTTCTGTAGTAAGATATCGGAACAAAGGGAAGGAAAATGGCATTGTGAATCTTTCAAAACCTGTTTTTCATTTTGAAGTTTTAGTACAATAGTTCCATAATTGCTGTAAAGCCTCAAAATTATGTCGTTTATTTGCTTACAAATTATCGGACTCTAGCTGTGTACTTAACCAAGCATTGTATATTCTAAAATAAAGGGCTCCATTTTCTCCAATGCCGTTTTTTGGCGTATTGCAAGAGTTATGCCAATTGTTTTGGCCCCGACAACTCCAAAAAAAAAACTAGCAAGTTTCCCCGTTCTATTTTTAAAAATTTGTGCTGCACAGCCCGTCCTTTAGCTTCGGGGAGTGGAGCCTAATATCTGCGCCGAAAAAACTATGCCCCCCTGCCCCCCTTCTGCACATGCGCAAAAAATAAACGGACATTTTTGACGTGATTGCTATGGGCGCGCATGCCCAGTACAGCTCCTGGTCTACATTCGGCCATTTTTAAAGAGCCAGTTGAGTGTGAGAACTTTAATTATCAGTGGAAAAGTCTGATCTGCAGCAATACAAGATGCAATGCGGCTGAAGGACCAAGAATTTCTTACAGGATGAAGTGAAGGCACTGGTTACTGTAAGTGAGGCCAGATGGCATGAGCTGGACACCAACAGAGGTCATATAAAAGTTTCACCAAAAGAAATGAAGAAACGCTAGAACCAACTTGCAGAAGCTTACTGTGCAATGGTGACCACCCCGAGGTCCAGAGGCCAGTGCAAAAAGAAGTGGCAGGATCTTGGTCAAGTAGTTAGTGTAAGTAATATTTTCATTTATTCAATGGAATAGCAATTTTAAATGTGACCATCTGTATGTCCCACCCAGCAGAAAGACACCCTCTCTAAAAAGTTATATTTTCATCTTTGCGGAGGAAGGTGGCACACAACAAAAGGGAAAGAACTCGAACAGGAGGAGGCCCGGCAAATCTGCATCCACTGACACCCTTGGAAGAGAGGGTCGCTGGTTTGATGGGTCCTGCCTGGAGAAGAGCAGCCACCACTGCACAAGCTGGGCCCACACTCGAGAGAGAGAGAGAGAGAGAGAGGGTAAGCCCTGCAATATTTCCTAAATATTAAGTACTGCCCGGGTTAGCCATGCTTTGGTTCGTGGGGATGTCTCCATCAGCTATGCTTCGATTGATGCAACGTGCTATCATTCATCATGGTCCTTTAAATCAGCCTACTGTCTGCGCTGTGAGAGCTTACTCATCCCACCCACCCTACCCCCTCTGCTGCTAACCATTTGTCTGTTCTGTTATACTTTGCAGAACTTGAGGCCAACCATGACTAGGCTGAAGCCGATGCAGAAGAAAATTCAGACGTGGACGTTTTCCAATTCCACCTTCCAGACCAAGAGCATGGGGGTGAGGGGGAGGTGATGGTTGAAGCCCACACTGTGTTGTACTCACTCTGGAGGAGGTGCAGGTGCTGCCCATTGAGGTGGCAGGCCCTTTCTTAAGTGGTACGAGTGTTGGGACATTCCATGGTTTCTCACCGTCCAAGGCTGCTGGTCTCAGTTGTTTGCAGCGAGCCACACCCAGGGTGAGGAGGGGAAGGAGAACTCGACAGAGCTCTCATGAGCTGCCATTGACTTACACAATCACTCCTGGACACCATCAGTGGGGTGGGTTTTGCGGTGTCGGGAAAAGTAACAACGCTCGCTCTCTCTCTCTCCCTCTCTCTCTCTCTCTCTCTCTCTCTCTCTCTCTCTCTCTCTCTCTCTCTCTCTCTCTCTCTCTCTCTCTCTCTCTCGAAATGGGAATGCTGTGCGGGCACATGAGGGAGGGAATGTTGCAGGTAGTTGACACACTGTTGATGAACAAAAGGGAGGGAATGTCGCACTTAGCTGATACAGTGACGGCGAACATGAGGGAGGGAATGTTGTAGGTAGCTGCTGCAATAAGGGAACACGCCCAGATCCCGTGCCCATTGACAGAATCACCTCCCACTCGAATCCCCAGACCAGCCTCTGAAGAGGCCCAAGCCGGGCCTTCCAGATTACCGCCTGCCTTCCACCCCACCTCCCCATCAAGAAGTGTACATTACCCGAGATGTTCAAAAGAATAAGCTTGGTACCAACCTGAGAAATGCTGCGCCACCCGCCTGTTATATTCCCGGTCAGTTTCCGTCTGGTTTACGCATAGGGGCGTCATGAGCCAGGTGGCGAGGCTATACCCTTTTTCTCCCAGCAACCAGCTCTGCCCTTCTGGTTACCACTAAAACATGGCAGATATAGTGCTCTCATGGAGGATGAATGCATCATGGGTGCTCCTAGGGTATCTTGCATCAATTGACATGATGTGATGCATGTCGTCACACACGAGCTGCACATATCCATCTTGGAATCCTCCAAAGATGCTCACAAGGCGATGTGGATACAATAAATGCAGCCCTGTACCTTGGGGAAGCCAGCAATCCTGGAGAAGCCCACAGCCCTGTCATGCAATGCCTGGGCGGTCATAGGGAACTTTATGTAGTCATTCCTCCGGGCATATAGTGCAGCAGTCATCTGCCGAATGCAGATATGTGTTGCATGTTGGGAAATGGTGCACCCATCCCCAGTTGTGGCCTGGAATGATCCAGATGCATAGAATGAAAGTGCAGCTGTAACCTTCACTTCAACTGACAAAGCAGTCCTCCTGATGCACCCAGGTTGCAGGTTTGCTTTTACGAACTCGCAGATCTCAGTTGCAACTTATTTGCGGAAACGCAGCCTTCTCTCTCAGTCTGCATCACTCAGGTGCAGGTATGAATGCCTGTCTCGATATACCCGATGTGGGTAAGGCCTCCTGCCCATCACTCTATATGCTCTGAGGTTCCTCATGCGATGCTGCCTAATCAATCGTCTCCTCCACAGCACCATCATTCATTGAATGCCTAGCTTCCCGTTCTCAGCAAGCCTATTGCGCATGCGCAGACCAGGGTGTGGTCCATACTAGGGCATCGACCTTGTAGAGAGAGAGAGAGCAAAGAAGCTTTAGCTCCTTGTCCTGCTGTTTTGAGCTTCTTGTAAAGGTACAATTTAATCATGGGGGCAACACTGACAATGCCCTACCTTGTGCAAGTCATCTGCATGATGGTGCTGTGGAGGAGACGATTGATTAGGCAGCATCGCATGAGGAACCACAGAGCACGTAGGGTGATGGGCAGGAGGCCTTACCCACATTGGGTATATCGAGACATTTGGGACAGCGAAGTCTAATGCAATTCGTTAATTTTAGGTTTTTAATCAAAGTACCACCCCATCACTTGGACCGAATGTCTCCTCATCGGGCTCGAGTTTTGGTCAGCAGAATCGCTCTCTCGCCCAAAGACGGACTTTGTGAACATATCCCCTCAGGGCTTCTTTTGATTCTGCTGCATAGTGTAAGGGTTCTTATCTCAAGTTCGCCACTTTCCGCCCCCCCCCCCACTCCCCCGGGCTTCTTTTGAAGCCAAGCCCCAAATCCCCCGAATGACCGATTCTGCCGGTTGGCTGGCCAGCCGATGCTCCCATCCTCGAGCCCAGTTTAGAGACGTTCAGTGGTGGTGTGTCACTTTGAAAACAATCCAAAATTAAAGAATTGCAATAGATTTTCAGTTTCTGCATTTTAAGTTTGATAAAATTAAGCTTCTTGCATTTTTAATGTGTTCTTGACTCCCTCGCAAACTTTGCATAAAAACAATGCCGTCTTTCTGCACCGACTTTTTAAACGTGCGCTGGTTTTTCTTAAGTGCCCAGAAGGTTTTTTGGGAGTGGTCACATACACTGTCCTCGGAAAAATGTAAGTTGGCCAAACTTGCTTAAATGTGAAAAACTGCCGCAGACGCAAAAAAAAACGAACCTTAAAAAAAATCGAAACTAACTGAATTATGCTGGCGCACAATCTTTAGGGAAACGTGGATATTTTAATTTAGGCCAAAAAAACGGCGCAGATAACTGGGGAAAATTGAGCCCAAAGCAGAGCCCAAGTAGAAACTTTCCACTGGTTATGGGGTATATTGAAAAAATAATGTGTAAAACTCAGAAGATTTGTGTGGCTGAATTTTTTTTTCTCTTTAGTGTTTTCTGAGAAGATTGTAACAATTTGAGCAATGTTTATCCCAAAGTTCTCATGCCTTGTCTGGCCGATATTAGTGTTCTGTAGGCATTCCTAATCAAACATGATTCATGTCGATATTTGTTTATTGTTGAATTACTTTTTGTTTCTACTTCTGTGAATCAATCTTCACAAAAATAGCATACTATTAATTGATCTACCTAGTTTAAAAATCGAGGTTAATTCAGCAAAGGGCTAAATGTCGTCCTAACTGCTTGGTGATATAAAATATGCAACTGATTGTGCACAAGTATACAGATCGGTTCACCAGTGTCCAATCAGGCACGTATGGTGGCAACTGTTGCGTAGCCAGAGTGATGCAGAGTTGCCAATTTAGCCTGGGTCTGTGCGTCTCTAAAGAGATATCATGCTTCTGTACCTATAACTGGACTATAAAAATTGGTTGTCTATGTGCTTTGTTTTAGTATTTCTCAATCGTTCAGTTTGTGGCGAGTAATGGGGCAGATCACTTTTTATATTTGAACCATACGTGGAGAATAATTCCTTGTACATGAGTCTTCAAAGTTAGCTTTGAATTTGTGTTTAAAGCAGTGCTGGTTTGAATTGTGTTAAGTTCTTTTAAAAACAAGTTTGTAAAATGTATTAATAGGACAACCATATTGCTTCTTCCAAGGTTTTTTTTTAAAAGTAGCTTTTTGTAATGAAGCTTGCATTCTTACTGACATCAAACAGTGCCCTGCAGGTGCAGGCTTTTATGATCCGGTTAGCGATTAATGTGCCTTTTGTCGGCAGGAAACTCGCACGGCCACCAAAGAGTGTCATGTTTATTGCGCCCCTTTTGTTTTCCTTTTGTTTGTTTCAGGAAATTGATAATTGCAGGATTCTGATTATTTCCTGTTTATGTTCCTGCTGACATGAGCAATCTATGTAGCGAGGTGGGAATGGTAATTTTAAAGCCTACTTGGCCTAAAATGCCTGCTCCGAGCTTAGTCAGTCAAACTCCATTAACATTTAACTGTAGGTGAAGTCTGACTAGATTCAAGAATGATTTAAATTACAAAATCTGGATTTCTTGAGCCATGCACACGAATTACAAAGTTAAGCAAGAACCACCTACACACAGGACAGTGACAGTTTTATTGGTAGAAGTTGTTACAGATTTATAGTTTTATGGTGCAATAGAAGAATAGTGTAGTCTGTGAAAACCAAAGTCTCTCTTCTTCCTCCTCCTTTTCTTTTCTCCACTCCCCTCCCTCCCTCCCTCAAAAACCCAGCCCTTTTAAGCTGTAGAAACTGATTTGGTCTTTTTTTTTGATAGCTTTATTGTGCCCACATTATTTTTTTAATGTAATTCATCTCATTCAAATAATATGAATAAAGTCCTCTTCCTTATTTCTATCCAACATTGTAATGTTGCATTACAAAATTCAGCAGAAATCTTTTATATGATTTAACAATTCCTAATGTATGTACGCTGTGAAGGAAGTTCAGCCCTTGAGCTTAACGCAGCTGGATAAGAGAAAACTTGTTATAGATGATTGTGCAGTTTGATTCCATAGAGATGCAATCTGTGGAATAGAATATGTTCACAATGTCTACATATTTATATTTTAAGTATTTTAGATGTCTTAGATTAAATGAAAGTTAGTTTTCTGTCTCAGCAGTCCTGGAACACATACACTTCCACATGGTAGGAGGCAGTCCATGTCTACTTTCTGGGTATGTATCAAATAGGGTGAATTATCCCTGGACCTGTTGCACACCTAGTGATTTGGTTCGGAGAAGCCTTGGAAAGACCTGGGAATAAGTTTCCCACCTTTTCCTCCGTCTGTATGGCAGGAGGGGTTCAAACCCTTGTATAAAAGTGGAAAAATATCATCGGTTATAAGTTGCATGATTCAGCAACTTTAATTTAAGGATTAATATTTATAAGCAGGAAAGATGCATTATATTTAGAGCCTTAGTTTTCGTGCTTTTTACACACTGGCAGGTAATTGTTATACTGGTTGTCACAATGGCAATTTGTAAAAGTGTATGTTCAGGATTGCAAGTGTGGTTACTGTTTTTGCATCATTTAGTGAGCTGATACATTGTAACTTTCAGGGTTAATTTAATTTTCATTATAGAATCACAGGGTGGAACGTTTGACTTTGAGGTGTAAAATGAGTGGTAGCGGATCATAATCAATGGAAAGGAAAATAGGGCGGCGGGTGTATAATGGGTCACCAATCTGCTACCGCCTATTTCATGCGCCCGCTGAAGTTGAAAGTTATGCCTATTGAAATGACAGCACAGGGTTGGCTATCATATCTACCAGTGCTAGCTCTTCAACTGGAACTATCTACTCAGATCCATTTCTCTCATCCTTTCTCCATACTATCTTGTATCTTTTCAAATACTTGTCCAAATCCTTTTAATTTGTGTAGTCTGCCTTAATGGCTCAATTGTTTTAAAGCAGTTCATGATCAAATAACCCTGTGTGAAAAAAACATTCTTCTAATCCTGAATCTTTACCCCGTTGCTACCAATTCATCAACTGGCAGAAATTAGTTTTCACTATAAACCGGTTTACAACCTTAACCTTCACTGTTCCAGTGACAAATCACAATTTTTTTGATCCTTTAGAGCCACTTTCATTTCTGATATCATTCTAGTGATTCTTAGATCTATCCTTTCCATGGCTCTAATATCCTTGCCATAACGATGTGCCCAGCACTGAAAATGAAACTCAAATTGTGACCTAACCAATGACTTGAACAAGTTTAATGTCACTGATACCCAGAATCATATTTGCCTTTTAATTGCCTTTTTTACCTGCACTATTCTCTTTTTAAGATGGTAATTGGCAATCCTAGAGTTTACTGGTCAGTCACTGTTGAGAATCTTACTATTTTCTGATGCACTGTTTTACTATTCTAATTCTACAACATAACTTTTCGAATGATGGTTCTTAAAGTATTGTATTTCTATCGTGCTTTATTATGGCTCCAATGTCAAGTGGAATGTCTCATAGGATAAATTACTTTTTGAAATATAGTAATTTATTATTTGGGAAATGTGGCAACCAGTTTGAGCAAAGTTTTAGATGTGTTAGTTGAGGTGGGAAATGTTGGCCAGGAGAACTCCATGCACCTTTTTAAGTTGGTACCCTTGAAAATCTTATCCCACTTTCCTGTTCCCGTAAAAAAAAAATGTTACAAAGCTAGTCACTTGTATGTGGGTTTTGTTGCAAGTTTTGAGCTATTTTCTTTTTTTTTCCTCCCCTCACAACAAATTAGTAAAGTTACAATGTTAGATTATTGTACACTGAAAATATTTTATGAGCTCCTCAAAAAATAATTCAGTAATTTCTATTTTCAGTGTGAATTTGCTGGAAGATTTGCTTGCTTTTCTTTGTAAGGAAAACATTATTCAGACCTTATTTAATTTGCTTTTACAACACAAGATTCCTTTCAACTGTATTTTTTAGTAAGTGCCTGTTTCTCCAGATAAAAGTTGGCAATATTACATGACCCTGTTAAAAAATCTGTTTTGGGTTACAAGATGTAAAATAAGTCCATTAGAAAATATACTCAACGAAGTATCTGTTCAAGATTAAATCAACAGATTTAGGCAGCCGTGATCAGTATGGGAGAAAGAGATTTGCTCACCCATGGTGAATGAAACTGATTTCAGAGTATTGTTTCATCAATTTGCATTTTAAAAAACACTTAATATAGAGTAGAAATAAAACATTGTGTGTGTTTGCCAACCATGATTTATTAATCATATGCTGTAGATAGAGAACATTAATTTAATATGGAAAGAAGGACTTAATGTACAGTGTTCTGGGATTACTGCAATTACATGTTCTGCAGATGTAGGTGTAACCATTTGCAGTGTTAGGCTGTTTTTCTGGAATTTTTTCCTTGAATAAGTTACTGACCAAATCTAACTTCCAAAATGATCACAGTACAATTTACCTGTCCGTCAATATTAGTTTGAGCTGTAGCTAGCTCCTCACAGTTATGTTGTTGCAGATGCATTTTGAGAGATAAGTTTAAAAAGCAGGGCTGGAAACTCAAGTTACCAAAAAGCCAAATTTATTCCAATTTGGGCAAAAAATACAGTATTTATGTAATTTTCCCAAAAACTTATGTACCCATTTTTATTCTGCTGGAAGCACTCGTGCACTTGTATTGATATTGGGTGAGGACTTGATCAGCCTATTCAATCATGTTGAGGCACCTACATTGGAAAATATGTTTTTGCTTATGTCCGTTAAATTAAAGTGATAAAGTTCTATTGCATTTTCCTTAAGTTACTGATTTGTGATATTTTAGGTGCTAAGTTTTGAGTATTACCTAGTGTTTTCACTCCTGCAATGTAGAAGTTAAAAATATTTTTCAGGGCTTACATTGTGGATAAAAGCCACTTTCATATTCAAAGTGAAATCTAATTAAATCTCTATGTTTGAGCATTAAAACACCCAAGATTATTTATGTACAGTTTAAAGGTGTTGGAAACTAGTTGAGACATGAAAGAATAAAGACGTGGAATATGTACAAGCAATTTGGCTCACCAAGCCTGTCCTTCCCCAGAGTACAGTCTGCTCAATCATGAGCTCTGTCTCATTAATTAATCTCTTGAAGTAATGTTCCACATAAGCGACTTCCAACTGTTGCAATTATTATTGAACCAAGCACAAAAATTCATTTATCTTCATGTTTCCGCTATTCTACCATGTCCTTCCACCAATAATAGACAAGATTTCTTACTGTTGTTTACCAAATCACCCCCCACACTTCCCCGAGTACCAGCAGCATAGGGAATCATTGCATCCCTATTGCCTCCTGTTCCTGACCATACATTTGTCCAGCTTTTTTTCCCTAAAAGGAGTTAATTGATTTTGTCTGAGCAGCTTTCACTAGGTGTCTGTTCTAGATTGCGAGAAACCATCAGCAGCAGGTCAGGGCCATAAAAAGAGTGGCGTGCGGCGGCCCTGGGAGCAGCGTGGAGGCAGGCCATTACAAGGTACAGCGCGAGCTGGTGCAGGAGGGCAACGGCAGCAAAGAGTGATGTCAGCAAGGTCCAGGTCGGTGATTGGAGCGTGGGCAGATGCGGCGAGGTCGGGGCGAAGGAACTGGGAGACTGTGGAGGCATGTGATCGGGGCCCATGGGAGGCGTGAGTTTGGGGCCAGGGGCCCAGGCGCAGCACAGGCCAGCCCACACTGCGGTATGTGTGTGCACTCGGCCCGTGCAGCAGAGCAGGTCTCCAGTTGTCTTGGGTAATCCTTGCCACTGGACCAAGACCTAGCTCTGCCAAGCCCGTGTGGTGGCTGGTGCAACGGCCACCACACGTTAAAAAAATCCATGCATCCCTTGGGGATGTCGTTCGGGTTCTTCATTCGAAACACCTGTGAACTTATCCTTTTTTTTGGTGTGGAAGCAAGTCATCCTCATTTCGAGGGACTGCCTATGATAATGATGTTCTAGACTTTATGATTGGGAGAAGATCACGGTAGATTCTTCTTATCTACATTTTTCTCTTGAGGTTTGTTAATTTTGACTTCGTATCCTGTAAAATAAATGCATGTAAGGAAGCTATTCGACCAAAGCAGTGAGGACAGAATTGCTGTCCAGAATGATGTCCCTATTCTGATAGTTGTATTTTAACATGGAGCCCAAAGTCCTTGTCGTTCCCCTCTGAATTTTTTTCCAATGCACCAAGGACTTAAAGTGGATAGGAATTATTGCACACTATATTCCATATATAGCCCCAGGAGTTATCTATTTAAGACTACAGTAAAGATTTTCAACTTGAACATGGCAAGTTTGCTCAAGATATTACCTACTGTGTAACTACCTTGGATTCATATTGATTATTTCTGAACTATCATCAATTCTTTCTCGTATGATGTTTACAAGTACTTGTATTCTTGTAAATGTCTACTTTTGATAAATGTATTAATATAACTATAATTGAAACAACTCTATTGTTACTGAGATCTATTAGTATTTAAATGAAAGATATTGGGGGAAAAAACTATCCGAGTGTTTTTTTTAAAGAAATGAGAGCCAGGAAGAGAGATAAGTGTTGGGTTCTGTTTTTATGAGTTCCTTAGTGGTGTCTGGCTAGCCAGAGCATGTGTTAGGGGATTGTGATTTATTGAAGACTCTTGACCATGTGTTTACTGTCAGCTAGACACCCAGACAGACAAACAGGCTGTAAATTGCATTAAAAAAACATCAAAGTACATCTCATTCTCCCCAGAAACCTATCAACTCAACTATGGTTTGCCACCCTAGTTGGTCCTCTATGCTTTTAGTAGTATCCTCATCTTTTCACAATGGTCAGATCCTGGTAATTATCTACTTTATCACCATTGTACTTTGTAGTAGCTTTTGATCACCTCAAGTGCATAATCCACCCTTCATGTCAAAAGCTGTAATTATAAAATGGATCTTTCATCCAGTTTAGAAGAGAGCACATTGTTTTTACAGATGTGGTATAAATTAGTTTGTTTCTCTTATCCCTTCAATCCCCCCTCCTGATTACTAGAAACTTAATTCAAAAGGAAAAAACATTTTCTAGGCTGCTGTTCACAATCGAATGCATAGATGTCTACTGGTCAGTACTGAAGCAATAATTGGGGTCTTCAGAGAAAGGAATCTCCACTGATTTACGTATTTTTAAATATTTTTTTATATTTCTGTGACAGATTCTCTTGTGTGCATATTATTGAGCATGATGTCCTTAAAATATTGCTAAAATGTCTTCCATATTTTCTTAATATCTTTGGAACCATGGCAACTGAGATGGCAGCAGTAATCTGTTGAGGTCTTTGCGCATAAAAGACTTTATAAAATGAATATGATGAAGATGATACCATGGTTTCCTTTGGATCAGCAGGAGGGTACTAAGGAAAAAAAGAACACCTTGGAATGCAATAAATCTTCTGTCGGGCCAGTGCATAAATGAGCATCTCGATCCAAGTGTCATTAGCTTGTCTGTGGGACCAAAAAATGAGTAAAACAGGAAGAAGACATTGGATGGTCCCTTGACAGCGGAAACTAACATTTATTTATTTTTTGCGGTGGGGGAGGGGGGGAAGGGAAACGAGTCCTCCTTTGTTGCTGGACGCCTTCACGCTAATTCTGGTCCATGAACTATCTATTCAGCGATTAGTAACCACAGGATAAGTGGTCAAATGCCCCAAGTGAATGATGCCATAAATACCACAGTGTTTGGGATAACAGCTTGTAAAACTGTCAAGAAACACATTTAGTGCCAAAGATTGCCTCTGCTTTTTAGAGGTGTCAAAGCCAGCAGGATGGTAATCCTTTTTCATACATAGAACCAGCAGGACAGCTTTGTACTACTGAACAGAATGCTTGCTGAATTCATAGTGGGAAAAATCTTACTATGATTGCTACGAACATTGATCATTCCTGCGATAAGGTTGGCTCCTTAAGTTGCTTTCACCTATTTAAAAAAAAAATCATCCTATGCATTGAGAATAAAGTGATTACATTTTTAAGTAATTGATAAATAATGGGGATTTAATGTCATTAAGCGGGAAATAATAAATATAAATGAGAGCTGTGATCCTTTCCATCTGTATTTCATTCTCATTTTTATCAAAATAAATTATTCAAAATGACTCCATCTATAGTATGCTAACTGCCACCATTATCCCAATTTAAATCAATAACTATCAAGTGCTTTTTGCTGTTAATATGCACTTCATTTTATAACTACGCAAAGTGGGAAATGACTTGAGTTGTCATTGGATGACTTTAAAATGAAGTGCAGTTTTTAAAATTGACTGCCTTAACTTGATGCCTTTGCTTCTCTCGCAACAATGGCCATCCATTTAAAACCGGGCCGAGGAGAAATTTCTTCTCAGGGTTGTAAATCTGTGGAATTCGCTGCCTCAGAGAGCTGTGGAAGCTGGGACATGGAATAAATTTAAGATTGAAATTGACAGTTCCTTAAATGATAAGGGGTTATATGGAGTGGGCAGGGAAGTGGAGCTGAGCCCATGATCAGATCAGCCATGATCTTATTGAATGGCGGAGCAGGCTCGAGCGGCCTACTCCTGCTCCTGTTTCTTATGTTCTTAACCTGTATTCCACTGTACCTATCCTCAGTTTTAATGTAATTTGCCACATATGCTGTAGAATGCAGATAATTATACAGTACCATGAACAATTCGCAATTTCCAAGCACCAATTTAGTTACATTGGGCCCAAATTTCCCCAGGAGTTGCTCTTTTTTTTTTGAGTAACTTGATTTTTCTGGAGTATCTTTTTAATTGCAATTCTGGCCATTTAATTTGCACCCAGTATAAGTGAGGTAGTTAGGTTTTTTGTTTTTTTTTTAAAAAGGGGGTGTTACCAGCCACTTAGGCCTGTTTTGGCCATTTAAGCCAGTTTAGCCAGCTAAAAGTTACTCCAAACTAACTTCGGCCAGCGTAAGTGGACACTCTTGTACGTTCAGAAAAACCTTGCGGTGACTTAAAAAATCAGCGGGCAGCCAGAGATGGAGGGGAAGGGGACCTTGCAAAGCAGTAAACACCTTCACAACAACATTAAAGAAGCATAAATACATTTAAAGCACCAAGCACTAAACAAAGCATAAAAAGTAATAAGCAACTAATTAACAAATTAAAAAATAGATGGAACCCTGCACCGAAAGCACCGAGACCAAAGTATTAAGCAATCAATCAGTAAATAACATAAAATAAAATAGAAGTCCAACCTTAGGGAACGCAGCGGGCCGCTGTTGAGAACCCATTCGGCCAGGGCTAGGGGTGGCGTACTTCGGGCCCCTCCCACACAGCCTGCAGCGCGCACTCACAGATTCGGCCTGCCAGGAGCTTACTGCACATGTGCGCAGACTCCCTGTAGCGTGCATTGTGCAGAGGTCCCAACACTTGTTTTCAGTGCTGGGACCTGGCTTTACCCTCAATCCACTGGGCCACGCTATGTTACCACCGAGGAGAGGTTGGGGAGCGGCCAGAATCGGGAGGAAGATTTTCGGTGCGCTTGGAAGCGGACAAAAGCGGCGCACCTCGGGTGAGGGAACCAGAAAAAGGAGTTGGGGAAATTTGAGCCCGACAAGAGTAATCCAGAACATCAGTTTTTTGTTTATTCTCTAATATTTTTGAACTTGCCCATGATGAGTTCAGATCATCGAGTTTCCAGGTTAACGTTCAGCAAAACCTTCACTTGTCTACCATCCTGGTCATTCCCAGTAATGCAAACCCATCATCACTCCAGGTCCAAGAGGCAGAGACTTGAGCGTATTTGGAGCACAACTGGCTAAGACATCCAACATGATATCTGGCTTGATTACATCAAGCTGAACTGAGCCTTGCCAGTCCTCTCTGTAAACCGTCCAATACTCTTAACATCATTCTGAAGAGCAAAGATAGCTCCTGGCTTCTTTACTTTGTAGCCAACTGTCCCCTTAAGGCCTTCTCCCTGCTCCTTCTATTCTCATGGAGCTTACGACTTCTTTGAATGATCTATATCTTGGCAACATTCAGCTGCCTCTACATCTTTCTCTCCTCCCACACACCCCTCTAGCCACCATGCCAGGCCTCCTCCTGCCCTGGCCATGAACCCTCATTGCTCTAATTTCACTCTGTCCCATCTGAGACCATTTTTGTCCATGAGACCCTGTACTTACTCCCTTGACCCCATTCCCTTTATACTGATTACCACCCAACTTCCCTTTCTGGCCCTAATGCAAGCCGATATTATAAACGGTACCCTCCTGCCAGGCATTGCCCCTCTCTCTTTCATCATCCGCTTCAAAAGAAACATTTTCTACACGTATATGTCCTTGCAAACCTTTGCCCATTTTCAACCTTCATTTCTTCTCTAGTCCTTCAATGAGTTTAAGCTTCCTAAATCCATGCCCATCTTTCCCACTAATTCCTATTTTAATCTCTCATCGCCAACCCGCCACTCCAAAGACATCGACAATTTTTGACTCTGACGATGGCGCATTTAAACACTGCAGCCTTTGATGCAGATGATCACACCGCCCTCCTCCAACACCTCTTCGCTATTTTTCAGCTCGGTGAGACTGCCCGCATTTGATTCCATTCTTGCCAGAGCATCTCTAGCAAAGACTTCTCTTCTTTTCCCCCCTGCCCCCACTACCCCACCCCACATCATTAGCTTGAGTTCCCCCCACCCCACCAAGGATCTATGAGTGGCCCCCTCTTCACCCTAATCTACATGACATCCCTGGGTGACATCCCCTACAGACATGGGGGCAGCTTCTGTATGTACGCTAATGACACCCAGCTTTACCTATCCAGCATCTCTCTTGCACTGCATCTACTGTTAAACTACCTGTCTGATGGGAAATCTTGGATGAGCTGCAATTTACTTCAGTTAAGCATTGTGAAGACTGGAGATATTGTTCTTGGCCTCTGCCGCAAACTCTTCACCCTTCTCCATCTTCCTCCCCAGCCATTGTCTCTGGCTGAGCCAGGCTGTTTCAGACTTGTCTTCCTATTCAATCCGAAGCTAAGCTTCTGAAACTATATCCTCTCCATCACAAAGACTACAATATATTCCACCTCTAACATTGGCTCCTTCTGCCCCTACCTCAACCCATCTCTGCTGAATCCCTCATCCATGCAATTTGTCACCGCCAGACTCAACTGGTAGATGAGGGGGCCACTCATAGATCGTGGTCAGCCTGTCATCCAAAACTCATGTCCTGCACAAAATGTGGAAAGAAGGATTTAATGTACGATGTACATTTAAAGTAGTGAGCTGCCTTCTTGAACCGTTATTGTCCTTATGGTGAAGGTAGTCCCACAGTGTTGGGGAGTCAGTGATGATAAAGGACTGGCGATATATTTCCCAGTCAAGATGGTGTGTGACTTTGAGATGGTGGAGTTCCCATGCACTTGCTGTCTTTGTCAGTCTAGGTGGTAGAGGTTGCGGCTTTGGGAGGTGCTGTTGAAGAAGCCTTGGCAAGTTGCTGCAGTGCATCTTGATGATTTTAGTCCTTATTTTTCAAACACTTAGTACATTTTGCTGGGGGCTTTTTTTTCACTTTATGCTTGCTTTAGACTGCTGTGCTGTGGTTACTGTTCGGATAATGGGCAGACTAAGTAAAAAAAGGATCTGGCACTTTAAGATTTCAATGACTGACAAAGTAATTTTCTTTCTTTGTACCATATTCACCTTTGCTATGGCCAGTTGAAACTACATAATAAATGGCTCGTAGGTCCAAATTTTGCTATTTTTAAAATCTGATCCCTGTGGTGAAGTGGCCAGTTCAGCGTTATATAACTTTTCTTTTAAAACAAACATTTCCAAAAATTCACTGATCAGCAAATTGTGGCTTCATTCAGTCTGATGCGAGTTACGAGGAATTGTGTGAAATTGAAAGGTTGCCATGCCATCATTTTTTCATGGTACCATCGCTTAGTGTTTTTGGTTGTGAGCACTTAAAAATGCTGAATTGAAGGGAGGTAATGTTAGTTTTTTTTAATGTTTCTCCTCCTTCCGCCTGCCCTCCCAATCCTTATTACCCTGGTAGACTAAGCTGGATTGTTCTTGGGGTGGAGGTGGAGGGGGAAGCAATTACAGGTTGTAAATCACTCTGCTCATTAGGATAGTACAATTGCGATGGTACAATTGCTTGATTTATGGGCAGAAGCAACTGTTAAGATCATCAAAGATGTCTGCATGTAAGTGGTTTTAGTTCATCGCTTAGTTTAAATGCCACAAAAGTCACACTTTTAATGTGGTTCAGGTATCCATGCAGAATGATTTGTCACATCATGGAGCAGACATTGTTTAATAGTCCAGTTTTCGTGGTGGTATTTTGCAGTAATGCCAACCCCACTGTCTCATAAATCATGAGACAAAAGACTTACAAATCACGAGATTTGGTAAGAAATCATGAGTTGCTGTTTTTTCCAAACACAAACCAATATAGATTGACTATTGGTTTATAAACCTCATTAGTGGCTTTATTTAATCTCTAACATGTCACAGCTCTTTACAAAAACTATATTACTGCATCTGAAAATTGGCGGCAGAACCTTTAGCTGCCTCGTATTTATCTTTATGAAGATAGGTGTAGGAAATATAAATCCTGCACAAAATGTTTCCCCTTTTTGCTACAACTCCCCTCACTGCTTAGTTTCTGGACTGCGCACATGGATTAAAGGAAACCTTCTGTTGCGAACCATAAAGAACTGTTTTGACACACATCTTGTATGCCACATACGTAAACCGCTATCATAAAGATCAAAATTTCATACAAGTCACTGCAGATTAATTATTGCCTATTAATCAGATTACTTCATATAAATCTATGCAGATTGTTGATCCAGTCCCCAAATCCCTGCTATTACTGGGACGGGCTGCAGGCGCTGGACGCACTGTTAAAGTCACTGAACATCTCGCCTGCTGCCACCAGGTTGAGCGTCCGGAGCTCGGGTACCTGTCGGAGAGGTCATCAGTCAGGAGCAGCACCATCTCGGGGCCGGCATTGAAAATTTGCCATCGTACAAGACAAAAAATCCTCAACCAGTTAGCCCCGCCCCCTCCCCGGATCATCCTACAGCGTCAGTCAGTCAGTGTCTTACTGACACGGTTACGCCTCTTTTATGCTTTGCGAAGATTCCATCGAACCATACTTGTCCATCAATGTATCCAGATAACGGGAACCCTCCCCCTTTTGGAATTGGAACATTTTTATATATATATATATATATATATATTGTGCGGAGGGCACACGGGCAGAGTTCGCTTTTTTTAAAAAAGAAGTTCTGGTTTGAAATTAATCAACTGTTCAACTTGCAGGTTTTCTGAGTTAGATAGAGTTTCGGGGGGAGGGCGGTATTTTCATTAAAAATCCTGAGGGTTGGCATTACTGATTGTTACTGACTCAGTAACAGAAAACTCACAGGATTTACTTAGTGCTGTGTACAATAACAAAATGTCTGGGGACAGAATTGACTGGTTACAGAGACATGGTCAGGAAGCTGATTTCACTGCATGTCAGGGGAACAGAAGAGTCCTAAGATGTGATGCACCAAGTCGGAGAACTCTTGAATTTCTTTTTCAAAAGGTTGTTTTTAAAAAAAAAAAGGTTGCCTTTATGTATTGTCCAGCTTTATTATAACCAGTTATTTATAAGTGGGTTGCTTAAGGGCTGATGTCAATTTCAACTAAATCAATACAATTTCATTGTAAATGTCAACACCAGAGGACTAGAAGGAGCCTCCTGAATTTAATCTTTATTAAATGAACTTCATTGTGGATGTCATAGAAACATACAAGATTCTGACAGGACAGGACAGGTAGAATGTTCCCGATGTTGGAGAAGTCCAGAACCAGGGGACACAGTCTTAGGATAAAGGGTAGGCCATTTAGGACTGAGATGAGGAGAAACTTCTTCACTGAGAGTTGTTAACCTGTGGAATTCCCTGCTGCAGAGTTGTTGATGCCAGTTCATTGGATATATTCAAGAGGGAGTTAGATATGGCCCTTATGTCAAAGGGGATCCAGGGATATGGAGAAGAAAGCAGGAAAGGAAATGATCAGCCATGATATTGAATGGTGGTGCAGGCTCGAAGGGCCGAATGGCCTACTCCTGCACCTATTTTCTATTTCTATGAATCGATTGCATGATTTTGATTAAGATGCTTGCTATTGGTCAAGCATAAGATGTAGAACCGGATGAAGGAGGCTTGTGTGGAGCATAAAATTCGGCATAGATCTGTTGGACCGAATGGTCTGTTTCTGTAGTGTAATTACTATGCAATTAGAATCATAGAATGGTTACAGCACAGAAGGAGGCCATTAGGCCTGGCCGGCCCATGCTGGTGCTCTGCAAGAGCACTTTAGCTAGTCCCACTCCCTTGCCCATTCCTCGTAGCACTGCACATTCTTTTTTTCCTCAGGTACTTATCCAATTCCCTTTTTGAAAGCTACGATTGAATCTGCCTCCACCACCCTTTCAGGTAGTGCATCCCAGATCCTAACCACTCGCTACGTAAAAAAAAAAGTTTTTCCTCATGTCGCCTTTGGTTCCTTTGCCAATCACCTTAAATCTGTGTCCTCTGGTTCTCAACCCTTTCGCCAAAGGGAAGAGTTTCTCTCTATCTACTCTGTTTAGACCCCTCATGATTTTGAACATCTCTATCAAATCTCCTCTCAACTTTCTCTGCTCCAAGGAGAACAACCCCAGCTTCTCTAGTCTATCCACATAATTGAAGTCCGTTCTTGTAAATCTTTTCCTCACCACCTCTAAGGCCTTCACATCTTTCCTAAAGTGCGGTGCCCAGAATTGGACACAGTACTCCAGTTGAGACCGAACCAGTATTTTATAAAGGTTCATCATTTCCTTGCTTTTGTACTCTGCCTCTATTTATAAAGCCCAGGATCCCGTATGCTTTTCTAACCGCTTTCTCAACCTGCCCTACCTTCAATGATTTGTGCACATATACCCCTGTTCATGTCTCTCTGTTCATGCACCCCCTTAAGGATTTTACTCTTTAGGTTATATTGCCTCTCCTAGTTCTTCCGACCAAAATGTATCCCTTCACACTTTTCTGCGCTAAAATTGATCTACCACATGTCCGCCCATTCCACCAGCCTGTCTATCACTATCCTGCTCACTGTTTACTATATGTCCCAAGTTTTGTGTCGTCTGTAGATTTTGAAATTGTGCCCTGTACACCCACGTCCAAGTCATTGATGTGTATCAAGAAAAATAGTGAACCCTGGGGAACACCACTGTTTACTTTTCTCCAGTCTGAAAAACAACCACTACTCTGTTTCCTGTCACTTAGCCAATTTCGTATCCATGCTGCCACTGTACCTTTTATTCCATGGGCTTCAACTTTGCTGGCAAGGTTAATGTGGCACTTTATCGAACCCTTTTGGATGTCCATGTACATCATGTCAAACGCATTGCCCTCATCAACCCTCTTTACCTTATCAAAAAACTCGATCAAGTTGGTTAAACACGATTTGCCTTTAACAAATCCATGCTGGCTTTCCTTAATTAATCCACTCTCATCCAAGTGACTTAACTTTGTTCGTGATTATCATTTCTAAAAGCTTCCCCACTACGGAGGTTAAACTGACTAGCCTGTAGTTGCTGGGTTTATGTAATATTGTATTATGTAACAGCCCCCATCAACACACACATAGAAATTGAGTGACCAAAGTGGTATCATATTTTAGGGATTCCAGTAACAATTATTAATTGCTGAAATTAAACGGTGAAAATCATAAATTATGACAATCTGAAACCGGAAATACTGGGAGTAATTGAACAATGAACAGACTGGTTAATATTTCAAGTAGAGATAACTGACTAAGGTTGACCTTGAATATTAACACTTGAGATTTTTGCCCTGTAATAACTCCTGGATATAAACAATAATCTCTCAACTCATCATTTTGATTTTATTTAAACTCTGTATACCAATTATTATTTCTCAACCCTAAAATATAACCTTTGCTGTCCCATGTTTTAATTTGAGGGAGAGAAATCTGGATAAATTGTATTTAGCTTTTAATCCTGTTAAGAAATTTTCAAATAAGGAATTTGAAGAAAATATTGTGCAAACCAATACTGCCAGCAAGCAAAGATGCTTTAGAGTAGCTTTTATAGATAATTATTTTGGTTAAATATTTGGCTAGCTTACTGCAACAATATTAACTATCTTTTTCTTGTGTTTTTATTTTGTTCCCAAGTCTCAACAGCCAAGTCCTGCTGGCTCCAGCTCCAGCTCAAACTCCAGTTCAAGTTTTACTCCATCTCAAAACAACAGACAAGGTAAAGATTTGAAGTAGTATCCATTTATATCTTTTCTATACTATTTACTATACTTCCTGATGTTACCTCTATTACCGCTTTACAAGGATAAAGATCCAACTTTCCCTCGTGTTTTCCACTCATCATCGAGTCCCAATACCAGTAGTCATTCTTGTGTTTCTTCTCTGAAGCCCTGCAGGCAGTTAAATGTGTCAGTAGAATTGAACACTACTCGTGGTGTGATCTGATCAGAGCACTACAGACTTTGAGCATGACTTTCTCTGCCTTGTATCTTATCTTTTGGTTATACTGTTCAGCATTCTGTTTACATTGCTGATTTTTTTTCTGCAATAATTAGATTTGTTGAGCCTGCTAAAACTCTTAGCTCTATTTTATCCATAGTTATTTCAGCACCATTCGTGGATGCTGGATTACCAATTTTTTTTCTTCCTGTGTGCAGTACTTCACACTTGTCAGTATTACATTTCCTCTGTCATTGTTCCACCATTTTCATATATTTTGTTGAACTCGTTTTGTATTTTCCCTGATTCCACTGCGAATGTTTGCTATCCAAGCTTGCAAAGAAATTTAGAAACATAGAAACATAGAAAATAGGTGCATTCGGCCCTTCGGGCCTGCACCACCATTCAATGAGATCATGGCTGATCATTCCCTCAGTACCCCTTTCCTGCTTTCTCTCCATACCTCTTGATCCCCTTAGCCGTAAGGGCCATATCTAACTCCCTCTTGAATATATCCAATGAACTGCATCAACAACACTCTGCGGCAGGGAATTCCACAGGTTAACAACTCTGAGTGAAGAAGTTTCTCCTCATCTCAGTCCTAAATGGCCTACCCCTTATCCTAAGACTGTGTCCCCTGGTTCTGGACTTCCCCAACATCGGGAGCATTCTACCCGCATCTAACCTGTCCCGTCCCGTCAGAATCTTGTATGTTTCTATGAGATCCCCTCTCATCCTTCTAAACTGCAATATATAAAGGCCCAGTTGATCCAGTCTCTCCTCATATGTCAGTCCGGCCATCCCGGGAATCAGTCTGGTGAACCTTCGCTGCACACCAGGGGTCACAGTCTAAGGATAAGGGGTAAGCCATTTAGGACCGAGATGAGGAGAAACTTTTTCACCCAGAGAGTGGTGGACCTGTGGAATTCTCTACCACAGAAAGTAGTTGAGGCCAATTCACTAAATATATTCAAAAAGGAGTTAGATGAAGTCCTTACTACTCGGGGGATCAAGGGGTATGGCGAGAAAGCAGGAAGGGGGTACTGAAGTTTCATGTTCAGCCATGAACTCATTGAATGGCGGTGCAGGCTAGAAGGGCTGAATGGCCTGCTCCTGCACCTATTTTCTATGTTTCTATGTTAATAGCAAGAACATCCTCAGATTAGGGGACCAAAACTAACACAATATTCCAGGTGCGGCCTCAACAAGGCCCTGTACTACTGCAGTAAGATCTCCCTGTTCCTATACTCAAATCCCCTAGCTATGAAGGCCAACATACCATTTGCCGCCTTCACTGCCTGCTGTACCTGCATGCCAACTTTCAATGACTGATGAACCATGACACCCAGGTCTCGTTGCGCCTCCCCGTTTCCTAATCTGCCGCCATTCAGATAATCTGTCTTCGCGTTTTTGCCCCCAAAGTGGATAACCTCACATTTATCCACATTATACTGCGTCTGCCATGCATTTGCCCACTCACCTAACCTGTCCAAGTCACCCTGCAGCCTCTTAGCATCTTCCTCAGCTCACACAGCCACGCAGCTTAGTGTCATCTGCAAACTTGGAGATATTACACTCAATTCCTTCATCTAAATCATTACTGTATATTGTAAAGAGCTGGGGTCCCAGCACTGAGCCCTGCGGCACTTCACTAGTCACTGCCTGCCATTCTGAAAAGGACCCGTTTATCCCGACTCTCTGCTTCCTGTCTGCCAATTGGTTCTCTCTTCTCCTAACACACCGCTGGGGCATGGCATTCAGAAATCCTCTTTTTCACACTTTTTTTTGTTTTCCCCTGAATTCTTATTGTTTTAAATTGAACTGTTAGAATATCATGCAGATTTTTGAAAGTCGAGTCATGGTCCTAATGTTTACTTTTTCCTTTTCACATTAAAGATGTCCAGCCTGGGTAGTTCATTTCTCAGGATCACTTTTTTAATCTCTGGCATCCCTGAAAACTAGGGCTATAGCACCTCTTTTCAGGCTGTACTCTTATCTTTCCTGAGCACTGTATTCCTATATGTTATATTCATTAGCATCCTCTGGGGCCAGCCATATTTTAGTACCAATTTGTTGTTCCTATTGTCACAACAGTCCATTGCAGGCATCATATTTCTAATGTCTCTAATGTCTTTCATGTCCTCGGTATGCATCAAAGTGCTTCACACCTTATTCTGGATTTGCCTTAGTTTAGTCGACTAACTTCTGATATCGTGTTCCTCTGTGCCTTTCTGCGTTATTCATATCTGCCTGTTGTATATCTTCCACTCTTTGATCCGTCTCTTCTGGGATTCAGCTTCCCTTCTCTCTTTCCCCCCCTTTTCTCCACCAACCTATCAAGTTTAAATAAGTCTCAACCACAGCCTGAGTGTTCATCATGAGTTCATGCTTTACATAAGAACATAAGAAATAGGAACAGGAGTAGGCCATATGGCCCCTCGAGCCTGCTCCGCCATTCAATAAGATCATGGCTGATCTGATCATGGACGCGGCTCCACTTCCCCACCCACTCCCCATAACCCCTTTATCCTCCTTATCGTTTAAGAAACTGTCTATTTCTGTCTTAAATTTATTCAATGTCCCAGCTTCCACAGCTCTGAGGCAGCGAATTCCACAGATTTACAACCCTCTGAGAAGAAATTTCTCCTCATCTCTGTTTTAAATGGGCGGCCTCTTATTCTAAGATTATGCCCCCCAGTTCTAGTCTCTCCTATCAGTGGAAACATCCTCTCTGCATCCACCTTGTCCAGCCCCCTCATAATCTTCTATGCTTCGATAAGATCACCTCTCATTCTTCTGAGTTCCAATGAGTAGAGGCCCAACCTACTCAACCTTTCCTCATAAGTCAACCCCCTCATCCCCGGAATCAACCTGGTGAACCTTCTCTGAACTGTCTCCAAAGCAAGTATATCCTTTCGTAAATATGGAAACCAAAACTGCACGCAGTATTCCAGTTGTGGCCTCGCCAATACCTTGTATAGCTGTAGCAAGACTTCCCTGCTTTTATACTCCATCTCCTTTGCAGTAAAGGCCAAGCTTTATTTAGACGCAGCCAGTAATTCCTGTACTGGCCTTTTTTGTCCTGATATTCCTAGATAAAAGACATTTTTTATTTGTATTGTACATTCTGAGAGTCGGTAACCAGAGGTCATAGATTTAAAATAATTGGCAAAAGAACTAGAGGGGAAATGAAGAGAATTTTTTTCTCACTGAGGGTTGGCGAGATTTGGAATGCACGACCTGAAAGGGTTGGGGAATCAGATTCCACAGGGAATTTCAAAAGGTAATTGGACATGTACTTGAGGAGGACTAATTTGTAGTGCTGGGGTGTGGGATTAAATTGGACCGCCCTTTCAAAGAGTTGGCATGGGCAATGGTAAGAATGGCGGCCTCCTGTACTTATGATTTTAGTCAAATGTGGCAGCTGATTTGCACAGGTCAGGGTCCAACAAACAGCAAATTAGTTAAATGACCAACTTATCTATTTTGGTGATTATTGGTTGAGATGAAGGTTGGCCAGGTCAATTTGTTTTTTGTGGCAGCTCCGACAATGTGGTACTCCTTCAGTGTGAACTAGAATGTTAGTCTGCATCTTATGCTAAGGTCCTGGAGTGAGCCTTAAATCCACAATTTTCTGACTGAGGCGAGTGTAATACCACTGAGTCGATTTCACACTTCACTTCTGAGCATTGCACCATTTTTCACATGAGTTTGGCTGCCACTTGACATCCTCAGGTTTTTTTGATGAGCTCTCCTTTACCATAAGGAGGGAGTAAGGGTAAAGTGGTAGGGCAATTCAGCTTGGGTTGCTCTTGCACAGATGCTTGCAGCTAATATTGTCCTTGCCAGTATTTATCCCTCAATCAACATAACAACAAAACAAATTATCTGATCATTATCACATTGCTGTTTGTGGGAGCTTGCTTGTGTGCAAATTGGCTGCTGCCTTCCCTACATTCCAAAAGTACTACATTGGCTGTAAAGCACTTTGTGACGTCCGGTGGTCATGAAAGACACTATATAAATCCAAATCTTTCTTTCTTACTAGATGGATGACAACAGTACATGGCAGAAAGGAAACGTAGCAGAAATGAAATGAGCAAAGTATGCTTAGTCATAATTAAACTATATGAATGCCACAGTTATGCTGAAGCCAGGTGCCATAAGCCAGGCTCAGTATAAAATGAACAAATGGCATGTTCTTTGCAGAGCATCATTACAGTGCATTGTTTATTTGGCAAACTGTTGTCTTTTTCAAAACTTAAATTGTGCCAATTCTTAACAGTAGGTGAGCAGCAGATCCAATTGCAGATGGTTAGCGAGAGTAAATGAGGCACAGAATATGTAGGAAGTGGAATTCTGGAAAGCAATAGGATTGACTTGGAGTCTAGTCTGCTTCCAGGTTATATTGTAGTGGACAAGCAAAAGCAAAATACTGCAGATGCTGAAAATCTGAAATAAAAAGAGACAGCATCTGTGGAGAGAGAAAGTTAATGTTTCTGGTCGACGACCTTTCATCAGAACTTGAAAAAGTTGAGATATAGCAGGTTTTAGCCAAGTGCAGGGGAAGGAGGGAACAACAAAAGGTAAGGTCTGTGATGGGGTGGAAGGCAGGAGAGATTAAATGACAAAAGGGATGATGGTGGAAAAGGAGCTGGTAATGGGACAAGTAAAGAAACACAAGATGGATCTAGAGGAGGTGTAAATGTCAACAGCAGAATCATTACCAACATCTGATGTCCAAAAACAATGGGAGTGTTGGTTAACCTATTGCCATTTACACCAAATTCGGTTTATCTTGTGCGCCGTGAGATCAGTTTTTTTTTTGATGAGCTCTCCTTTACCATAAGGAGGGAGTGTAAGGGTAAAGTGGTAGAGCAAAAGGTAAATTGTTTTGCATCTTTTCTCATAGCAATGGTTGAGGATTGGGAAGGTCAAATGAAAAGAAGCATTTGTTATACAGATGGCAGATAGTTCAAGGGAGTAAATGAGGCACAGAATATGGAGGGAAGCCGAATTCCGGAAAGCAGTAGGATTGACTTTGAGTCTAGCCTGCTTCCAGGAATGGATTCTTATTACCTGAAGTACGTACAGTGACAGGTCATTTCATGTACTATCATTATTTCATGGATCCCAAGCTTTCATGTATTTGCCTCCAGGTTAATCACAATCGGGCTTGCCGAAAACTTGGATTGTATTTGTAGTTCCTTTTTTTTCCAGTTTCCCTGACTGGTAATGTGTCGCCAAGTGCTGCGTAAAATCTTAAAAGACCATGTTCAACTCCCACTCTTCGCTGAGTTAGCTGGTCTCAGTTGGGATTGCTGCAGTTTGTCTCGGTGTCTCTTCGCTAGGTGAACTAGGGTAGAGACAAAACAAATCGGCCAAATATTCTTAATTTCTAAATGTTGACCTCTGGAAAATACATACATGAAGCTGTGCGAGACTATATCTGATTGAACTGTGACATCTTCCACAGTAAAATAGCATTTTAGCTACTCCTGTTTAGGCTTGCACACACAATTGCCCTTCAAGCAAGGTACTGGAGGGTGTCATGGGCCCGGCACCAGTAAGTGTTTTTGCCTTCCAGATAGAAAGGGAAAAGGGAGAGAAATACCTAAATTACAATCCATTTGCTAGCATCCCAATCAAACTCTGAATGGTTGTGAAGTTCCTTTCTTGTATTTTTAAACAGGTCCACTGAGATCTATAATGGAGGATCTCCATTCAGAAGGCAATGAGTCAGATGAAGATGAGAATGGAAACCTCTCTGATGTAGAGAGATCATTAAATACTCATTGCGGAAACAGAGGACATAGGTTAGTATTAAAGAAAGGATTTAAATATAAATAAAAGGATTTAAATAATATAAATGACGAAAGGTCATCGACCCGAAACGTTAACTCTGCTTCCTCTCCACAGATGCTGCCTGACCACCTGAGATTTCCAGCATTTTCTGTTTTTATATTCAATAAATACCATTTTTTGGCATCTTCCATCAGTTATGTTCATATCACGTTAATTTGTTCTGAAAGCTTTAATTGTGTTTTGTGCACAATGCATGAATTAATGAGGTAAAATTAAATTTCAGGCCTGCCATTATAAAAAATTTTTTTCCAACACCAATTCCAGAAAACATCAATGTTGCTTAAAAGTTGGTTACTTCTGGTAATTATAGTGATTGTATTTTACTGCCTTGTTCAATTGCAGCTGTCTGAGGGTATATAAATGGTTGTGTTTTAGTTTAATCAAAACATGACCTCAGATGTGTAATTGAGGATCGTGCACAAAGCTGCATATATTTGTTGAGGAGCTGCACATTATTGTACTGTTGCTCATCAGCAATGCTGCTCTATGGGTTATATTTGTAACTTTTTCATTAAACAGGTAAGTATGTGCTTTCTACATCCCATGCCACGAGTGTACTCGAATAGTTTTTTTTACATTTGATAAAATGGTAAGCCAGTGTTACAGGTGGGTGTGCCTGCATTTTACTGCATGCATATGAAACAAAGGCAGATGTATTGTATAGAATTTCCTATACAAGTAAAGTAATCAGAAGCTCGAGTTTTGGATATGTTAGTGCTAGTTATACAGTAGAGTTTTCTGCTAAAGTATTTTCTTTTATTTGTAGTTTGAGAGCTGACTTGCATTCAAGTCTTAAAATAAGAAACAAAAACTTTACAACACTTCGAGTGATGTAATAATACATGAAGTATTTTGTCCAAGCTGATTATAATTCCTTGTACTGTGGTGTCTATTGCTAAACATCAACTGTAGACATAGTCACAATTTCCAATAGTTACTCTGAAAACTAAACAATGAATTAGTCATTTGTAACATGGTCATCGGTACACCACTGTTTTTAGCTGTTCAAAACGATGGGATAGTTACGGTACTCGGACAGCAAACCCTTTTTGATTCTACTTTTGTTCTGAGGAAATACTGAGGAAAATCCATAAGAGATAAATTGAGGTATATGAGAGGAGAATCTCAAAGGGGAAAGTGTAGTGTGTCTTTGTAGGTTTGTTAAAAAAATTAATAAAAATAAAAATTATCTGGTGTTGGACATCAAGACTCTTCATCACACTGCTGAATGACCAACTTTTCTCCACCTGCTACAGACTTTAGTTTGTGTACAAGTTACTAATCTCCGCCTATTGCATTTAATCAGTGAAGCATCATGGTGGCTGCGCTTTCGTATGTAAGTGGATTTCTGTCGCAAAATCCCTATATTACTAGTACAAAAGCAAAATGCTGTGGATTCTCGAAATCTGAAATAAAAACAGAAAATGCTGGAAATACTCAGTAGGTCAAGCAGCATCTGTGGAGAGAGAAAGTTCATGGTTTAGAAATCTGTCATAGAAACATAGAAAATAGGTGCAGGAGTAAGACATTCGGCACTTCGAGCCTGCACCGCCATTCAATAAGATCATGGCTGATCAGTCACCTCAGTACCTCTTTCCTGCTTTCTCTCCCTACCCCTTGATCCCCTTAACCGTAAGGGCCATATCTAACTCCCTCTTGAATATATCCAATGAACTGGCATCAACAACACTCTGCGGCAGGGAATTCCACAGGTCAACAACTCTGAGTGAAGAAGTTTCTCCTCATCTCAGTCCTAAATAGCTTACCTCTTATCCTAAGACTGTGTCCCCTGGTTCTGGACTTCCCCAACATCGAGAACATTCTTCCCGCATCTAACCTGTCCAGTCACGTCAGAATCTTATATGTTTCTATGAGATCCCCTCTCATCCTTCTAAACGCCAGTGAATAAAGGCCAAGTTGATCCAGTCTCTCATATGAAAGCCCAGCCATCCCTGGAATCAGTCTGGTGAACCTTCACTGCACTCCCTCAATAGCAAGAATGTCCTTCCTCCGATTAGGAGACCAAAACTGAACACAATATTCCAGGTGAGGCCTCACTAAGGCCCTGTACAACTGCAGTAAGACCTCCCTGCTCCTATACTCAAATCCCCTAGCTATGAAGGCCAACATACCATTTGCCTTATTCACCGCCTGCTGTATCTGCATGCCAACTTTCAGTGACTGATGAACCATTTAACCCAGGTCTCGTTGCACCTCCCCTTTTTCTAGTCTGTTGCCATTCAGATAATATTCTGCCTTCGTGTTTTTGCCCCCAAAATGGATAACCTCACATTTATCCACATTATGTATGCAATAACGGTTCAAACAGAGTACTGTTTAACTAAGCAAGGTACGACCTTGGCTGTGCTTTATTTAGTCCCAAAGTGTCTGACTCACCAACTGGCTGGCCTTTTATGCAGCACTGCAGCACCATGTGCGTGCTGCTCAGTGGCCTCCAACAATGACACCATCTAGTGGCTACAAACAGCATGTACATACATGACAATATCCCGATCGAGGTCTTCTCGCGGGGCAAATGACGAAAAAGGGAAAAAAGATGCACACTTACCTGTTCCTGCTGCGCCCACTCGAGATCCCGGTCCTGAGGCCTTCACTCCCTGCGCGTCGCTCCGTAATTTGGAGTCCCCATTATTATGATTGAGAAACAGCCCCCAAACACCAAAACTCTATATAAAAAAAAATAGAAAATATACATTACATATTTAAGATTAATTTAAATTAAAGCTATTAATGTCTTATTAAAAAAAATATATATATATCCAATTTTTAAAAAGTTTTTAAAATTATGGCCTTAAATAAACTTACTGTAGTGGGCAGGGTTTTTAACAATAGAGTGTTAAATTTTATTTTGTTATGTCTTTGTTTTAAAACTCTTACACCAATAAAAGTAGGCTATGTGTCTGCTTTTATCAGGCGCAAGAGTTTTCAGGACATCCGCTGGGCAATAAATGGGTAAATACCGCAATCTTGCCCCATGTGAATGTCCTGGATGTGGAGATGCATTGGATCTGTCAAGCTCTAGCTCCAGCTTGACAGATCGGAAAAGCTGGTTTTCAGTGTATGCGCATTCCGATGAGTTTTGAGTACAGGAGCAGGGAGGTCTTACTGCAGTTGTACAGGCCTTGGTGAGGCCACACCTTGAATATTGTGTACAGTTTTGGTCTCTTAATCTGAGGAAGGACATTCGTGCTATTGAGGGAGTGCAGCGAAGGTTCACCAGACTGATTCCCGGGATGGCTGGACTGACATATGAGGAGAGACTGGATCGACTAGGCCTGTGTTCACTGGAATTTAGAAGGATGAGAGGGGATTTCATAGAAACATATAAAATTCTGATGGGACTGGACAGATTAGATGCAGGAAGAATGTTCCCAATGTTGGGGAAGTCCAGAACCAGGCGACTTAGTCGAAGGATAAGGGGTAAGCCATTTAGGACCGAGATGAGGAGAAATTTCTTCACTCCGAAAATTGTGAACCTGTGGAATTCTCTGCCACAGAAAGTTGTTGAGGCCAGTTCGTTAGATATATTCAAAAGGGAGTTAGATGTGGCCCTTATGGCTAAAGGCATCAAGGGGTATGGAGAGAAAGCAGTAATGGGGTACTGAAGTTGCATGATCAGCCATGATCATATTGAATGGCGGTGCAGGCTCGAAGGGCCAAATGGCCTGCTCCTGCACCTATTTTCTATGTTTATTCCTGGGCCCGTAGAAACTTCGTATGGGCCCGGGAGGCCGCGATTTCTGCCCCCATGTTTCAGGTGTCTTTCCACAGATACTGCCTGACCTGAGTTTCCATAATTTTCTGTTTTATATACCCAATATTACTAGTTTTTGGTGTAAAACCTGAGTGTTTCATGCTGCATTTGGATATCTGTTATGAGTTTTGATGTAATTTATTTTCCATTTAACTGCTTATTAATTTATGCATATGTGCACGCTACTTGCTGCCTCTGTCCCAGTTGGATTGGATCCAATTCAATTAAAAAGTCAATGCACAGTGGGAATCTCTTTATAGTTCCATTATCTCACTTGTATACATGATTTTAATGCCACTTGAATCATCAATTGAAGAAAATAAAACTGAAAGGAGAAATGGTCAGGTAATTAAAATGATAAAGTAGTTGATGTAGATCTAAGTTATGAAACTTAGATGGCAGTTGCAGAGCTACAGGGGAAGAGAACAAAAGCAATTTGTTTCCTTAATGGAAGCAAGGTTGAACAGTGAGTCTGCTCACATGATGCTTATACACCCTAAGTAGTTTAATTCAAGATTAGCAAATGCTTGATTTTTGACTCCAGCCATTTGATCAATACCTTTCCCTAAGCGTTATCAGAAAAGGTCATGCTAGAACCATGTTGATCTGAAGAGAAGGTTATTAACAAAAGGAGGCTAAAAATAGATTCTCCCTCTTGATCAGTAAATGATGTGTAAGGTGGGGAGAAGAGAGAAATAATATTGAATCAGTGAAGATTCACAACATTTAACAGTAACGCATTTAAGCTGAAAAGTATGTCTAGCACATCCATGTCTACATGGGAATGCACTGTTGGGAATAGAATTTGCTCTCCCCTCCCTCATTTTATCCCTGCCTGTTTGTACCTAAACGTTGTGCTTTATTTTTTATTACAGAATGAGTTTGAGTGATGGGAGTGACAGTGAGAACAGTGGCAGCTCTACCCCACCCAGAAATGAAGCACCTCCAATACTAAAGGCCAACAATAGCAATAACCAGGTATGGGAAGAAGCCATGCAATAAATTGGAAACATTTATGCACAAATGATTCCAAGAAGATTGAACCGAAAACCTTGTTTTGTTCAAAATCTGAGTTTGTTAAATAACATTTTTCAATTATATTCCCTCTCGCATGCTATAAATCTAGGTTGTTGCTCTAAGATCATAACTTATTAGTTCATACTACACTAATTCCTTCATGGATATGGAAGGTATATTCATTACTGTTGGTTGTCCTGGGTAAAATAATTGTAATTCACTTTTATTAGTATAATATTCTATTAAATCCAATTGTGATTTACATTCCCTGAAGGACTCAATGAGGTGCCCATCACTGTCACTTTACAAGCAATAACCTCAACTGCCCAAAGCTCCCCTCTCCCTCTTTCCCCCATCATGCATGCTGGAGGCTAATCATACTACTTCACCCCCATCCCCACAAACTCTTGCATTGGATCAACATTCACTGTCCCACTCTGCATTTCCCTCCAGAATGTCTATTCACTTGTGAACAAGACCTTCGCTATCTATGACCTTTGTGTTGATTGCATTGACATTGTGGCTTTGATCAAAACTTGACTTGCAGGTGTTGACTGCTAGCCCCTTACTGAAGCCTAGTTATACTTTCCACTGCCTACCGCGTCTAACGCCTAAACCGTCTTGGTGGCGGTGTGACCCTTATGAAATCACAACTTTGCCTTTTCCACCCCGCCTCTTCTCTTTCCCCCTCCCCACTTTCAGATACCTTTTCCTCCTTCAGGCACCTCACTCACTTCCACCCCTTTCGTCTCCTTTTAAAAATGCTCATTTTCTATTGCCCCTCCGTGTTCCATCCCAAATTTCTGAGATTTCCTCCTTCAGTCTCTGCACTAAGCCTCATCCTGTGATATCAGTCTCTATCTCAACTCATTTCTTCTCCCCAACCGGCCCCCCCCCCCCCCCCCCGAGTTCACTGCCTCCTGTTCTCCCTAAACCTGTTCCTCCATATAAACTCTCGTACCCTTATTCATGGCCATCTCGCATGATCTCTCTACTCCCATGGTTTTGATCACCGACCAGGCCATCTCCAACCACTTCCTGTATCCCTCACCACCTGCATCCCCTCACCACCTCCATCTGCCCTGTATAAAGCTTTCACCCAAGTCACTTGCAATTGCATGACTGCCTAGCCTTTGGCCCTCCATTTGCCATGATAATTATGCTGCTGTTCATCTGCTCAACCACTTCCTCTCCTTCACCTTGGATGCCCTTGTAAAACATTTACACTCTCGCCCTGGTCATAACCCTGGTATCGTCCTCGTCTTCAATTCCGAGGATTGCAGACTTGAGTGTGTCCGGCAATGTGATGGTTTAGCAAGCCATCACTCGATCTGGCTGGACTATATCGAGCACTGTTGGGCCTCACTCACGTTTTGCCAAAAGCGTCCATTACTGCAGGATCATCCTGGAATGAAAAGATAACTCCTGGCTTTTCTCCACTACCAACCATCTTCTTCAGCCCCTTTCATCTGCCCCCTTCGTCCTCTCCTCCAACAAGTGTGAGGAGCTCATGGACTAAAATTGAGTCTATCCATTCAGCTTGCTTCCTCTCACTCCCTTTGCCCACCAAGCCAAATCTAACTACAGGCTCCCCCCTTACCCTATCCTTGAATTTGTATGTTTTTCTTTCCTTTCTCATGTCAAAGTTATTCTTGTTCATGGGACCCACCTCCTGGCCCCCATGCTAGTAAATAGTTCCCAGTGTCAGCTGTGAGTAAGACTTTCTCCTCTGAGTCAGAAGGTTATGGGTTCAAGTCCCACTCCAGAGATTTGAGCACCAAAACCTAGGCTGACGCTCCAGTGCAGTACCGAGGGAGTGCTGCACTGTCTGAAGTGCCATCTTTCGGATGAGACGTTAAACCAAGGCCTCATCTGCTCTCTCAGCTGGACATAAAAGATTCCGTGGCACTGCTTCGAAGACGAGCAGGGAAGTTGACCCTGGCGTGTTGGACAATATTTATCCCTCAACCATTATCACTAAAAACAAAAAATTATCTGGCCCGTATTACATTGCTGCTTGTGGAAGCTTGCAGTGCACAAATTAGCTGTTGAGCTTCCTACATTACAGAAGCAACTACACTTCAAAAGCACTTCATTAGCTGTAAAGCGCTTTGGGATGTCCTGAGGTCGTGAAAGATGCTATAAAAATGAAAGTCTTTTTTATCTTTAGATATAGTTCTCTTCCCTTTCAAAACTGCTGTCATCACCGATGCCTCAAAGTACAATCCTTGACCCCTCTTAGCGCAATCATCCCATCTCCATCCTCCCTTTCCTTAATTCTGTGAATGTGTTGCCACCTCCCAAATCCATGCTCATCTTTTGGCAACTACATGTTTGAATCTCTTCAATCAGGTTTCTGCCCCTGTTGTGGTACTCAAACAACCCTAATTAAAGTCACAAAAGACACGACGACAAAATTGCCTTCAGGCCTGTTGCCGCCGGAAATAGTCAGCCACGCTGCGGAGCGGGATGGCGACCACTTTTTCGTGGAATGGCCCCCCCCACCTTGAAAATTCCGCTCCTGCAGTATCCCGGCAGTGACCGGCTCTCCCCACGACTGCTCCACTGCTGCCGATCCGTCCTAAGTACATCATGAGAGCGCGCACTGCCGATCTCCGTCCCCTCAATCGTAAAATTCCGCGGAAAAAATCTTGCTGCCGCCACTCGGTGCCACCAGCAATTTTTTCTGCCGGTGCACTGTGCTTCCAATGCTTCTAAAATGGAGGTGCAGCTGCCATTAAAGTGTCAGGCTGGCACTTATCCCCCTGGGTTTGGCTGGGCCTCCAACAGGCAGTCTGGCACCCCCTCTTGGGTGCCAGACCGCTGGCCCAGCCGAAACCCTCCCTGGTGGCCCGGTAGAATGAACTTCAAGAATTGCACAGGTGCTCCCCTTTAAGTGAAGGGGAGAGAGGTGGTAACGCACCAGCGCAATGATGTCATCAGCACTACGCTAATGACTTGACAGCGGAGGACACTCTGCCCCCCCCCCCCTCAACTTCCGCCCCTCAAGTGTGTGAACTTCCGTTCACCGCCGCACTTCCGCCCACATTATGACCGACCTCCGGGCCGCTGGGGGAAAAAAAGCCGAAGAGCGGAATTTCGCTCAAGTGGCCACTGCATCAACCGCGCTGGTAAAAATATCAAACAGCATCGGTGCGCCGCATTTCCGGCAGTGGGCAATTTTGGCCCCATAATCTTTGTGGTGCATTTTCCCTCCTTGTCCTCCTTTGCAGCTTTTGACATGGTTGACCATCCTCCCAAAACCTCTTTGTTTAGCTCAGTGGGACTGTCCTCACTTGTTGCTAATCCAACTGCTGCCGGAGCATCTCTAAGAATTTCTTCTCTTCCTGCCTATGGACTTCTCCGGGCATCTATCCTTGGTCCCCTATTCCACATCTACTTGTTGCCCCTTGGCAACGTCATCCAAAGCCATGGGGATTGCTTCCACATGTACGCTATATCCCCCCTCCTTGTAGGACTGCTCCTGGGCATGGCCAAGGGGGCCATCAGCCGGTCCAGGCAGCGGGCGGTCGAGGGGGTCGTTCAGCCTGACTGCCTGCCTCTCTTCGGCGTGTACATCCGAGCCAGGGTGTCCCTGGAGATGGAGCACGCGGTGTCCACCGGTACGCTCGCGGATTTCCATGAGAGGTGGGCGCCGGAGGGACTGGAGTGCATCATCACCCCCGGCAACCAAATTTTAATTTGATTTTTTTTTGTCTAAAGTTTAATTTGTTTGTTGTGCTGGTTTTAGTGCCCCTCCCCCCCTCCTTTTAGCCAGGGGGCACTTGTATAATTTGTATGTTGGTGCCCTTGGGGGGGGGGAACAAGGGGGCATCTGAAAAGGTTTTGGTGTGTGCCCCCCGCCCCCCCACCCCACTTTAATCAGGGGGCATTTGTTTAAAATATTGCAACTAAAATAGTTGTATGCTGTATCTCGCCACTGCCTCTGCACTGTCAGACTGCTTGTTCAGCATAGAGTTTTGGAGTAGCTGCAAGTTCCATCAGTTAAACATTGGTAAGACCAAAGCGGTTGTCTTTGGCCTCTAGTAGATGCTTGTTACACTCACTTCCAATTTCCCTCCTCCTCCCGAACCACTGCCTTGGGTTGAACCAGACTATTTGCAACCTTGCCGTTCTATTGGACCCAGAGCTGAGCTTCTACTTCATGACACAGGCTGCCTACTTCCATCTCTAACACCGCCTGTGCCCGCTCCTACCTCAGCCCATCTGCTGCTGAAACTCTTATCTGTGCCTTTTTCACCTCCATGCTTGATCATTTCCCATGCTATCCTGGATAGCTTCCACTCCTCCATGCTCTGTAAACTTCAGCTCATCGAAGATTCTGCGTTCCATATCCTTTCCTGCACCTAGTCTTGCTCACCCATCAACCCTGTGCTCACTGACCTACATTGGCTCCTGGTTCCCCTGATGTGCCAATTTAAAATTCTCATCCTCAAGCTTAAATTCCTTTGGCACATAAGAGGTTATTACACAAAATTAGGCTCATGGGATTGGGGGTAATATAATAGCATGGATTGTGGATTGGTTAATGGAGAGAAAACAGAGAGTAAGGATAAACGGGTCATTTTAAGGTTGGCAAGCTATAACTAGTGGGGTACCATGAGGATCAGTGCTTGGGCCTCTATCAATGACTTGGATGAGGGGACCAAGTGTAATGTATCCAAGTTTGCTGACGATACAAATTAGGTGGGAAAGTAAGCTGTAAGGAGGATGCAAAGGGATATAGACAGGTTAGGTGAGTAGGCGAGAACATGGCAGATATAATATAATGTGTAGAAATGTGAAGTTATCCACTTTGGTAGGAAAAATAGAAAAGCAGAATATTAAATAGTGAGTGATTGGGAAATGTTTGTATTCAAAGGGACCTGAGAGTCCTTCTCCACGAATCATAGCAAATTAATGTAACATAACAAGGTACATAACCAGCGTACTAAGCTTAAATAAAGGAGACTATGAAGGTATGAGGGCAGAGTTGGGTAAAGTGGACTGGGAAAATAGATTAAAGTGTAGGGCGGTTGATGAACAGTGGTGTACATTTAATAGATATTTCACAACTCTCGCAAAATATATTCTAGTGAGGAGGAAAGGGTGTAAGAGAAAAGATAGCCATCTGTGGCTAACTAAAGAAATAAAGGATGGTATCCAATTAAAAACAAGGGCATACAAAGTGGCCAAAAACTAGTGGGAGGACAGAAGACTGGAAACTTTTAAAAGACAGCAAAGAACGACTAAAAAAATGATTTAAGAAAGGGAAGATAGACTATGAAAGTAAACTAGCACAAAATATAAAAACAGATAGCAAGAATTTCTATAGGTATATAAAAAGGAAAGGGTGGCTAAAGTAAATGTTGGTCCCTTAGAGGACGAGACCAGGGAATTAGTAATGGGGAACATGGAGATGGCAGAAACTCTGAACTAATATTTTATATCGGTCTTTACGGTAGAGGACACTAACAATATTCCGACAGTGGATAGTCAAGGGCCTGTAGGGGGGAGGAATTTAACACATTCACAATCACTAAGGAGTTGGTACTCAGTAAGATAATGGGACTAAAGGCAAATAAATCTCCTGGACCTGATGGCTTGCATCCTCGAGTCTTAAGAGAAGTAGCGGCAGGGATTGTGGATGCATTGGTTGTAATTTACCAAAATTCCCTGGATTCTGGGTGGGTCCCAGCAGATTGGAAAACTGCAAATGTAATGCCCCTATTTAAAAAAGGAGGCAGACAAAAAGCAGGAAACTATAGACCAGTTAGCCTAACATCTGTGGTTGGGAAAATGTTGTAGTCCATTACTAAAGAAGCAGTAGCAGAACATTTGGAAAAGCAAAATTCGGTCAGGCAGAGTCAGCATGGATTTATGAAGGGGAAGTCATGTTTGACAAATTTGCTGGAGTTCTTTGAGGATGTAATGAACAGGGTGGATAAAGGGGAACCAGTGGATGTGGTGTATTTGGACTTCCAGAAGGCATTTGACAAGATGCCACATAAAAGGTTACTGCACAAGATAAAAGTTCACAGGGTTGGGGGTAATGGGCCCAAGTTTCCACATGATTTGCGCCTGATTTTTAGGAGCAACTGGTGAAGAACGGACTATCTTAGAAATCGCAATTCTCCACATTTTTTTTTCTGCAGTTCTAGTCAGGTAGAACAGTTCCACTTTGGAACAGAATTTTTTCTTCAAAAGGGGGTGTGTCCAGCCACTGACGCCTGATTTCAAAGTTTCCACAGTGAAAACGTACTCCAAACTAACTTAGAATGGAGCAAGTGAAGATTTTTGTAGAACTGAAAAAACCTGTTCGACACATTAAAAAATCAGGCGCAGGTTACAAATTAGGCGTCCAGAACGAGGTGGGGGGAAGGGAAGTCATTAAATTCTATAATAAATCCTTATTTATACTTCTACAAATATTATACAAATAAATCCAATCTGAATAAACATTTATAAGCAAAGAAAAGATTAAATAAACCATCTTCCTACCTGTGTGAAAGTGCTTCAGCCATCGTTCGTTCCCGCGGGGGCGGGGGAGCCGTTCCGTTCGTTCCTGTGGGGGTGGGGGGGGGGGGGGAGAGGAGCCGTTCCGTTCGTTCCTGACGGCGGGCGGGGGTGGGGAGGGAAACGGTTGCCTCAACTTTCTGAGGCTTCCTGCACCTTCTCAGTGCTGCAAGAAGCCTCAGTGCTGATGTGCTGATGGCAATGTGCTTTTATTAAAATTTTCAAAAATTAAACAGCTACAAAGAACTACAAAAATGGCCGAGTGCCAATGTTTCCTTCACACTAAGCATGCGTGAACGCTCCAACGCACACGCACAACGTTACCAGCAGGAAAAAAACTAATTTAAATGGTACCCGCCCCCTCCCACTTACAAAATTGGCGCGACTGTAGGCTCCGCCCCCCTGGGCGCCGCGCCAGACAGACAAGGAGCTGCAGGGCGCTCGAAAATAGCGCGTTTTTTTTTTTAGGCGCGAAAAACGGGCGCCCAGCTCGGAGGGGCGCCCGTTTTTTATCGTGTGGAAACTTGGGGCCCAATATATTAGCATGGATAGAGGATTGGCTAACTACCAGAGAACAGAGAGTCGGGATAAATAGTTCATTCTCTGGTTGCCAACTAGTAACTAGTGTGGTGCCGCAGGGATCAGTGCTGGGGCCCCAACTATTTACACTCAGTCCCTTCTTCCAAGTCATTAATATAGATTGTAACGTAGCCAAGTTTGCTGACGATACAAAGATGGGAGGAAAAGCAATGTGTGAGGAGGACACACAAAATCTGCAAAAGGACATACAGGCTAAGTGAATGGGTAAAAATTTGGCAGATGGAGTATAATGTTGGAAAGTGTGAGGTCATGCACTTTGGCAGAAAAAATCAAAGAGCAAGTTATTATTTAAATGGAGAAAAATTGCAAAGTGCTGCAGTACAGTGGGATCTGTGGGGGCTACTTTGCATGAAACACAAAAGGATAGTATGCAGGTACAGCAAGGGATCAGGAAGGCCAGTGGTATCTTGGCCTTTATTGCAAAGGGGATGGAGTATAAAAGCAGGAAAGTCTTGCTACAGCTATATAAGGTATTGGTGAGGCCACATCTGGAATACTGTGTGCAGTTTTGGTTTCCATATTTACGAAAGGATATACTTGCTTTGGAGGCAGTTCAGAGAAGGTTCACTAGGTTAATTCTGGGGATGAGGGGGTTGACTTATGAGGAAAGGTTGAGTAGGTTGGGCCTCTACTCATTGGAATTCAGAAGAATGAGAGGTGATCTTATTGAAATGTATAAGATTATGAGGGGCTTGACAAGGTGGATGCAGAGAGGATGTTTCCACTGATGGAGACTAGAACGAGAGGGCATGATCTTAGAATAAGGGGCCGCCCATTTAAAACCGAGATGAGGAGAAATTTCTTCTGAGGGTTGTAAATCTGTGGAATTCGCTGCCTCAGAGAGCTGTGGAAGCTGAGGCATTGAATAAATTTAAAACAGCGATACAGTTTCTTAATGTCCCAGCTTCCACAGCTCTCTGAGGCAGCAAATTCCACAGATTTACAGCCCTCAGAAGAAATTTCTCCTCATCTCGGTTTTAAACCAAGGACCGGAGTATAAGGGGAATTAAATTTTGCTGCAATGACATCATCGTCAAAGGCAGTCCCTCGGAATCGAGGAAGACTTGCTTCCACTCGTAACATGAGTTCTTAGGTGGCTGTACAGTCCAATACGAGAACCACAGTCTCTGTCACAGGTGGGACAGATAGTCATTGAGGGAAGGGGTGGGTTGGACTGGTTTGCCGCACGCTCTTTCCACTGCCTGCACTTGATTTCTGCATGCTCTTGCCGACGAGACTCGAGCTCGGCACCCTCCTGGATGCACTTCCTCCATTGAGGGCGGTCTTTGGCCAGGGACCCCCAAGTGTCGGTGGGGATGTTGCACTTTATCAGGGAGGCTTTGAGGGTGCCCTTGTAACATTTCTGCTGCCCACCTTTTGGTTTGTTTGCCTTGAAGGAGTTCCGATTCGAGCGCTTGCTTTGGGAGTCTCGTGTCTGACATGCGAATAATGTGGCCCAACCAGCGGAGCTGATCAAGTGTGGTCAGTGTTTCAATACTAGGGATGTTGGCCTGGTCGAGGACACTAACGTTGGTGCGTTTGTCCTCCCAGGGGATTTGTAGGATCTTGCGGAGTCATCATTGGTATTTCTCCGCGATTACAGCGACTTGAGGTGCCTACTGTACGTGGTCCATATTTCTGAGCCATACAGGAGGGTGGGTATTACTTCAGCCCTGTAGACCATGAGCTTGGTGGCAGTTTTGAGGGCCTGGTCTTCAAACACACTTTTCCCCAGACGGCTGGAGGCGGTGTTGGATCTCGTTGTCAATGCCTGCTCTTGTTGATAGGAGGCAGTGACTAGTAGGGTACTGCAAGGTTCAGTGCTGGGACCTCAGCTATTTACAATATATATTAATGATTTAGACAAAGGAATTGAATGTAATATCTCCAAGTTTGCAGATGACACCAAGTTGGGTGGCAGTGTGAGCTGTGAGGAGAATGCTAAGAGGCTACAGGCTGACTTGGACAGATTAGGTGAGTGGGCAAGTGCATGGCAGATGCAGTATAATGTAGATAAATGAGAGATTATCCACTTTGGTGGCAAAAACAGGAAGGCAGAATATTATTTGAATGGTGACAGATTAGGAAAAGGGGAGGTGCAACGAGACCTGGGTGTCATGGTACATCAGTCATTGAAAGTTGGCATGCAGCTACAGCAGGCGGTGAAGAAGGCAAATGGCATGTTGGCCTTCATAGCGAGAGGATTTGAGTATAGGAGCAGGGAGGTCTTACTGCAGTTGTACAGGGCCTTGGTGAGGCCACACCTTGAATATTGTGTAGAGTTTTGGTCTCCTAATCTGAGGAAGGACATTCTTGCTATTGAGGGAGTGCAGCGAAGGTTCACCAGACTGATTCCCGGGATGGCAGGACTGACATATGAAGAAATACTGGATTGACTAGGCTTATATTCACTGGAATTTAGAAGAATGAGAGGGGATCTCATAGAAACGTATAAAATTCTGACGGGATTGGACAGGTTAGATGCAGGAAGAACGTTCCCGATGTTGGAAGTCTAGAACCAGGGGTCAGAGTTTAAGGATAAGGGGTAAGCCATTTAGGTCCGAGATGAGGAGAATTGTGAACCTGTGGAATTCTCTACCACAAAGTTGTTTAGGCCAATTCGTTAGATATATTCAAAAGGGAGTTAGATGTGGCCCTTACGGCTAAAGGGATCAAGGGGTATGGAGAGAAAGCAGGAATGGGGTACTGAAGTTGCATAATCAGCCATGTTCATATTGAATGGTGGTGCAGGCTCGAAGGGCCGAATGGCCGCCTCCTGCTATTTTCTATATTTCTATAAGGGAAGTGGTCCACGTTGTCCATGGCCGTGCTGTGGATCTTGACACGGGGGATAGTGCTGTGCAGTGAGGACAGGCTGGTGGAGGATCTTTCTTACTGATGTTTAGCATAAGGCCCATGCTTTCGTGCGCCTCAGTAAATACGTCGACTATGTCCTGGAGTTCAGCCTCTGTGTGCGCAGACGCAGGTACTGTATCTCGACGACAGAGGTTGGGGTGGTCTTGGACCTGGCCTGGAGACGGCGAAGGTTGAACAGGTTCCCACTGGTTCTGTGGTTTAGTTCCACTCCAGCGGGGAGCTTGACGACTGTGAGGTGGAGCATGGCAATGAGCAAGATTGAGAAGAGGGCTGGGGCGATGACTCGGCCCTGCTTGACCCTAGTCCGGACGTGGATTGGGTCTGTGATGGATCCGTTTGTAAGGATCACGGCCTGCATGTTGTCATGGAGCAGGCGGAGGATGGTGACGTACTTTTGGGGGCATCCGAAACGGAGGAGGACGCTCCATAGACACTCGCGGTTGACTGTGTCAAAGGCCTTTGTAAGGTCGAAGGCGGCGATGTATAAGGGCTGGTGCTGTTGCTGTTGCCTGCATTTTTTCTGCAGCTGTCGTGCTGCAAAAATCATGTCCGTTGTGCCCCGTAGGGGACAAAATCCGCACTGCGACTACGGGAGGAGCTCCTCAGTCACAGGGAGAAGACGGTTGAGGAGGATTCTAGCGATGACTTTCCCAGCGGCTGATAACAGGGAGATTCCTCTGTAGTTGCCGCAGTCGGACTTGTCCCCTTTTTTAAAGATGGTCACGATCACTGCATCTCTAAGATCTTCTGGTATGCTCTCCTCCCTCCAGGTGAGGTAATTAATTTGCGCCAGCAGTGCCTCTCCGCCATACTTCAGTGCCTCAGCAGGGATTCCATAGGGCTTTGGTGAGACCACATTTGGAGTACTGTGTACAGTTTTGTTCTCTTTACTTAAGGAAAGACATACTTGCCTTGGAGGGAGTGCAACGGAGGTTCACTAGATTGATTCTTGGGATAGGGAAAGATTGAGTACACTACAGTATTCATTAGAGTTTAGAAGAATGAGAGGTAATCTCATTGAAACGTGTAAAATTGTTGAGGGGCTTGACCGGGTAGATACTGGGAAGATGTTTCACCTAACTGAGGAGTTTAGATCTAGGAGTTACAGTCTCAGAATAATGGGTCGGCTATTTAAGACTGAGACGAGGAAAAATTTCTTCACTCAAAGGGTTGTGAATCTTTGGAATTCCCTGCCCCAGAGGGCTATGGATGCCAGTCATTGAGTATATTCAAGGCCGAGAGCTATAGATTTTTGGATATTAAGGGAACCATGATCATCTTGAATGGCGGAGCAGGCTCAAATGGCCTACTCCAGCTCTTATTTCTTATGTGATTATGGTCTTTGATGTGATTATGTTCTTGTATTCCAATAGCTCCTCCTTTAGCTCCGGTCACTTTTATCTGACTGTCTGAAGCACCTTGGGGTGTTTTTCTACTTTAAAGGTGCTGTATAAATTCAAGTTGTAGATTTGACATGAAAACAAATCTGTTCCCAAATTGTTGCCACATAGGCTTCTAGGATATGGTGATGGCTCATTGTGCAGTTAATTTCCTTCCTCCTTGCAAGGAAGTATCTGTTCTCCCCTTGTTCCTTGGTCATAACAAGATGGCTGAGATCAGGACTCTCTGTGAACAGGAGTGAGCAACTACCTCTGCTCTCAGTTGGATCATCAGGGTGCCTGCTCTAAATATGCTCTTTGTATTTCATTCCAAGCCTGTTCATTTAACCTGTACCTCCTTGTTTTTAAATTGCAGTTTGGTGACTTGCCATTTGTATCCATGTAATTACACGCCTTATTGTTTTTAGTTTTAAAAAAAAAAGAATTCCGTTAGGAAACTACTTTTTATTTTTCTTAATAAAAAAACATGCTTTCTATTATCGTGAATGTCTTGAGAGGTGTGGAGTCTTAATTGGAGATTTTTTTTTGCTTTTGATCACTCAAAAATTGTCTTCTGATAGTTATAATGGGGCAGAAATTCCAAGGAGGGCTTCCCACAGGCAAATCAATAAAAAATAGAAATAAAATGCACACTTATCTGAAGCTGCTGGGCCTGCTGAGACTCCCAATCCACAGGCCTCTTCTCCCTGCGACCCGCAGCACATGCACGTCGGGACGTCCGCAGGAGTCACGTGGGCCTGGGCATCCAATCACCGGTAAGTATTTTCTCATTCATTGTAATAGGAGTTTCGTAAGTTACGAAATGAGAAAAACCCCAAAACGCACAAACTACATAAAACATTTAAAAAAAAAAACACCTTGCACAATAAACTAATAGAAATTAAAAATGTTACACTTTTTTGAAGAAAAAAAAATTCCCGATTTTGAAAAAAAGTTACGGTTAGGGTTTAAAATAACATTATCTGACTGGACACGGATTTAACATAAATGCGTTTTTAAAATTTTTATTTTAATGTTTTTTTCTATGTTTTTAAACTCTTACGCCTGTGAAAGTAGGCTATGCACCTGCTTTGTCAGGCGCAAGAGTTTTGATGACATTTGCCATGCAAGATATGGATAAATAGCCCAAATTTCCACGTACAAATGTCCTCGCTCCCGATCTGCAGATGATGTGTCAAGCTCCAGCTTGGCAGATCGGAAAAGCCGGTTTTTAGCGCATGCGCATTGAGTGCTGAAAACCGGCGCTTCCGATGCCTTCCCGGGTCCGTCGAAACTTCGTACGGGCCAGGACATTGGAAATTCTGTCCCAGTATAATCCGTGCTTCATTTTGAGATGAGGTTAAAGTGTTCTATTTCATACATTTAATCAACATGAATGTATGGAAATCAAAACTCTCGCATTTGTGAAATCTGAAGGAAATATTTAACTTTGGTATACTGAAGTGTCATTATTTTGTTGCATCTTTTAACATTACATGTAGGACTTCTAAGCTGGACCTTGCATTTACAAAAGAGTTGTCTGACTGCAAAGCTGATTGCAGAAAATGACAAGCTGTCCCTGCATTTAAAATTATTTTCAAACCTGTGGCCTAAGCAGGCTTGTTGAACTTTTCAAGTTCAAGTTAACTTTGTGATTTGAAAAGCTGATCAAGTGCACGTTCCAAAAAAGAAAGTTCCTCCCATTAGTTTGCCCAAATGAGCTAAGTTAGGGATCCCATTGATGGTTACAGATTATCCCCAGCTTAAGTGTCTGCGTTTAGTCACCTTTTGCCCTCAGTAGCCTGTTTAGATTCAATCTAGTGCCTTGTGAAGGTGTTTATTTGCAAAAAAAGGAGGCAGCATTAAATACAAGTGCTTTCACCTATAAGCCGCTACTGTGTACAGGTTAAACCTCCCTTATCTGGGACCTGGCTTGAGCCGAATAAGGGTTTCTGCTGGATATAGGGAGGTCAATCCGAGGAGGTCGGGGGGGTGGGGGAGGGGGGTCGGTGCCTCGGGCGGGCCCAAAGTGTAGGCACGGCCCCAAAGTCGAGGTGGAGGTCGGCCGCATTCTGCGCATGTGCTCCCGGCCACCAGAATCATGCCCAAGAGGTGGGGCCGGATAAGGCAGGTCCAACCTGTACTCATTACACAGTGAAGTGAATATGCAATCCATCTTTTACGACCTCGGATAATTTTTAAGAGCAATATTCAAACTCTTTTCTTGTAATTTTCTATAATATAGATTTTTAGGTTTCAATTTCCTGTCCCCCCTTTCATTCCCACCCATTGCAAGCTGCTTCAGTTGCCGGTGTCTGCGCAAACAGCCATTTTATAACAGGAAAAAAAATGAAAGATTTCTGATGGACAATGTAACCATATTGTCACATTCTCCTTTGTAATAAATACACCACCCTCCCCCCACCACCAACTTTGTGCCGTCTGCAAATTTAGAAATTGTACTTCCAATTCCTGAGTCCAAATTGTGAATAACAGTGGTCCCAGCACCACTTCCCATTTTTTGCCAGTCTGAATAGCTGCGCTTTACCTCTACTCTCTGTCTGTAACCAACTTGCCATTCATTCTGCTACATATCCCCTGACTCCACATGCTCTGACCTTAATCTTGAGTGTACTATATGGTACCTTTATTGAAGGCCTTTTGAAAATCCAAATCTATTACATCTACTGCATTACCATTGTCTGTGAATGGTCTCTTCCAGCCTGCTGACACCAGCGAGTTCACACTGGGGAGAGACTGTTCACCTGCTTTGAGTGTGGGAAGGGATTCACTCAGTCACCCAACCTGCTGAGACACCAGTGAATCCACAAGTGACTGCAGGGGTTAGATTCTGCTGTTATTGCTGCTGTTATTCACATCCCTACTGAATCATGTTTATTCTGTTAGTTGGCGTTTGTTTCTGATAAACTCCAGCCGAGTTGAAGGGTTAATATTTTGATATTTCAAATAACAGTGTGTCGATATTTGATGTCTCCAAGATAAGAGGAGACTAATTGATGTCCTGTTACTGATTGCTTCATTTTTGATTGGGGCAGAGGAACGGTGAGAGATCGGGGCCCAAGAGAGGTGAAGGTTCGGGGGCAGCATAGACCAGCCCACACTGCGATCTATGGATAGTAGGAGCATGTGTGTGCACTAGGTCCGTGCACCAGAGCTTGGTCTCCAGTCGTCTTGGTTAACCGTTGTCACTGGATCAAGACCTAGCTCTGACAAGCCCGTGTGGTGGCTGGTGTGCAACGGCCACCCCACGTTCAAAGAATCCACACACAGCCACCTTCCACCCTTCAGTATGTTGTTCGGGACCTAGAATGTCAGATCCCTCATTGAAACACCTGTGAACTCATCCCTTTTTGGTGTGGAAGCGATTCATCCTCGATATGAGGGACTGCCTAATACAATTTAAATGAATTGGTAATTAGTGGAGGATATATTTCAGTTAAATGATGCCCATATTTCTATTGCACGCAGGAGGCATGTCCAAGAGTCGTAGCCCAGTATTGCTTCTTTCCAAAGTAATTTTTTCAAAAACTTAGGATGAAATCCAGGGGGAAAAAATGCTCGGCTCGTGGACTTCTCTAACTGATCTTTGACTTCTGAAAGTTGGTAGTCGTGCTCAGATACAATTAGCTATTGTTTAGTCTTATCTACATGTATGTCAGCACTGCTGTACAGCCATGGGTCAACAGAAAATAGTTTTGGCATCTAAAAGTCAACCAGTGGTTGCCCCTCCTGCATAGATGCAATGGTAATTTCTGTCAGGAAAATACAAGTATTTTTCTTTGGGCATAAATACCATTTATTAAGGCAAATATTTGCACCATGGATAAGCATAAAGTAAATACTAAAAGACTTTTGTGATTTAATATTACAGTTCTCTATATTAGCTGCTGTTCCAATTGCAAAATGAAAACTAGCAAGGTTTTAAGTACTAATTTCTGATCTTTTCATCTTGATAGATGACATTTTTGGCTGGACTGAGTCTTCAAGGTGCATTTGGTAATTGTTCATTTGAAAAGACTGAGTACTGATTTTCAACAAACATACAACATTGCATCAGACCTCTTTCACAAAATGCCAGCTTGTCAAGAAATCCCCCCCACCCCAAAGATTGCTCCTAGATAAATTAAGGTTTTTGCCTGAAATCTTGAGTCAAGCATATGCATTTCTAGATAATAACACACAAACTGGAAACTTGCTCCAGTAATTGTAACAATGAAATATTTGACCTCGCCAGAGACCCCAATCAGATCACTGTCTTAAATTGCCTTCCAAACTTGCCAGTCTTCCTTGCGCAAACGTGTTGGGTTGTACCCAAGCAACTGGAAGGAACACTGCCCATTGATAAAGTGGCCCATTTCTGCAAGAGGAAGAAAAGGGTCTTGTTGACAGTACAGATGGCAGATATGGAAAAATCCACAGCCTAAATTATCCCCCCCCCCCCCCCCCCAATCAACTAAAGGTGAAAGTATAGGCTTGGGATAAATTGTAGAAGTTACACAAAGTGGGGAGGGGGGGAACTTGAGGCCAGTGCGGATGTTAGAAGTCAAAAGCCCATTAAAGCAAAACATACCTGAGAAAACAATGAAGAATGGTGAATATGACCAGATAAGCTGTGTTTCTTGCATTCTTGAAGTTCTATCATACAGCAACACAATACAGTACTGGTCGGCATAACGTATGTGTACACGTGGTGTTTTTGTATGTCCCTTTAAGGAAAGCCGCAGAATATTGGCAATATTTTCTCCTTTTTAAGTTCTGCTTGCTGGTACAAATTGCTCTTCCTTATTTGTTCAGCCATGCACCTTATAAGAGGTCCAGTGGGCAAAAGTCACGAGGCAGAATCCTTCCAGGAGTTTAAAACTTCTGGAAGTTTCTTGTATTGCATGAATATTTTTCCTGTGCTCACAAGTTCCACCTTAGACCAGCAGTGCTCTCCTTTCTTTCCATCAACAGCAGTGCCTCAATGTTGCTCAGCCAGTAGAAAACTCTTGAATATACTGCTCTGCTTTAGAGACAATTACAACTTGTAAAGTCATCCTTGTTTTGACTTTTCTGAAGTTTCACTGTCAACTCAGTTTCTTTTTTGCATTTTTTTTTGTGTTTAAATAGTTAGATACAATATTTACAACATTTGATTGAAATTGATGGCTCCATGCAAAACAATTTCACTCACTAAGGGCTAGAATTTCACCGACTGGATTTTCGCCGCGATTTGACCCTCCGCGGTGAAAACCCGGTCGGTGGGATCTTCAGTGACCTTTTTGAGGCGGTGTTTCCACATACTGCCGAGGAGAGGAGTGCCGATGTGCAACACCCCAAATAGCGTTTGCAATCGATTTTTGGCGCTCTCGGACCGTTATTCTGCACCCAGAATACTGATTGGGTCAAACCTGCAAAAAAGGTAAGTTAACGGGCTCAATTTTCCCCAAAGTGTTTTTTTGGTGTACTTGAAGAGTTCCGCCCGATTTTTTTTTTTTTGCGGCGGGGTGGCCTAAGTCACCCCCAAAAAATATTCTAAGTTTCCCTGTTGGATTTCTTCTTTTTGGCATGGCGTAACCCGACCTTTAGTTTTAGGGGTGGAGCCTTGATCTGTGCCATGGTAACCAGGGACACAATGCGAGCTGAGCCAGCTTCCAACACATGAAAAAAATTGAAAAACATATAGCAGCAACTTGCCTCCAACCCCGCCCGAAGAGCTTGCTAGTCCGGCCCTATTCTCGATCCCCATTCTCCCGGTCCGGTCTCATTGTCGGTCCCTGGATTTTTCTCTCTGTAAGCCGGGGACCGAGAATGGGACCAGACCGGACCAGACAGCCTCCAGGCGGGGTTAGAGGTAAGTTGCTGCTGTGTGTTTTTCAATTCTTTTAGTGTATCCGGGTATCTGCTGCACCAATTTCCTTACCTGCGCCGATTTCCTTAACTCTAGTGAAGGTTTTTCTGCAGAGGCCACAAACGCTGGCCTAAGCACAACTGGAGTAACTCCCTAACTTCCCTAAATGGCCAGAATTAGCATAGGTGGTTGGTTACGCCCTATTTGGCTGGAAAAAAAAACTGGCCTAAAAAAATCGTAACTAACTGAGTTACACTGGTACAAATTGATTGGGGAAACTGTGGTTTTTCAACTTGGGCCAAAAAGAGCAGCCTGCTCCAAAAAAACAGCACAAATCACTGGGGGAAATTGAGCCCAAAGTTTTAATTTTTTTAAAAATTATTTTTCAGCGATTTAGTAGGTAAGGGTTTTGTGAATGGTTTTTTCCACTCTCCCAAAGCGCCTCTCGCAGTGCTGTTGGCCCCGGACTAAAGTTGCTGAAATTTGCAGTTTGCACCGCGAATCCTCGTACAACGCCGATTTTTACCACTGCACCCGAATTAAAGGCCAAAAAGCGGGCCTAAAAACATTAGTGCAGCGAAAACGGTAATTTTGGTGTAAAAATACCGTTTTAGTCTAGCCTTGAGTCATTCTTCAGCACCAAGTTTGCAGTTCAAAAGTTACAAGTGATTCATTCAACACAGAAGGACATGGGAAGTTGATCATGGAGGAATCTGTTTCAGTAGCACTGGTCATGGCAAGGTTTTGCTCCAAAACCTCTGCGCTCATGTTAGCATTACGACTCCTCTTATGTAGTGTTGGAAGAGTACATATTTTTCAAAACCTACTCCAGAGTAAGGGAACTGACTACTTCTAAAGGTGTCTGACTCACGCCATGCTCAGAAAAGTATCTGCTAGCACAGAAATATGCTTTCTGGAGTTGAGTGCCCTGACTGACACGAATAGTTCAGAGATCTTGGGCCTTTAGATTAAACAAAAGTACCACCTGCACATGGGCCCAAAACATCATTCAAGGTGTTAATATGGATTTGGGGGAGCCTCTTGGCTGGGAATTTTAGACTGTTGTGTTTGACTATACAAAATAGTTATTGTCTCAAGTCCACAAACTCTGACTTTCCTTGAATCCTTCAAGGAAGGATTTGTCTCTGGCACCAGCTATTCAGAATTTCATATTCACATAGCTGTGCTGATTTAACCTCTGCTCTGATTTTGGTCTGGGCAGTATTCCAAAATACTGTCTCTCTCCTCTCTTGTCTTGAGGTCAGTAGCTAAATAGTACCAATCTATAACCATATTTGCTGTCCTTGATATTTCAGATTCTCGCTCATGGCCCTGATATTACAGATTGTGGTAGACTTGTGGAGTTTTTGGAGTTACTTATCTCCATGAAATTTGCTTTTTATTTCCTTTTACACCTCTGTGATTCTTCATAAGTTTGATTTCAAAAGGTCTGAGTTATTGGCTTTCTCCATTCCAGCTAGGGTGACAAACTGGAGAGCTGCAGTGGCCACCACTGGTGCAACCACTGACAATGATGCTTGGGATACAAGCTCGTCTAATTCTGTTCAGATGTGGGGTTTTTTGGTAGTTTAAAGTGAGGACATTCACTTTTACCATCTTCCCAGTATATAAGCTGTTGTATACTGTGCAATTACTTTATTTGGGGAAAGGGAGTTTGCATAATACAGCGCACACAAGCAGTGCAAAGCAGTTTTGCATCCTAATTTAGCTCGCCAACAATCCAATGTCTATTGACTTTCCCTTTATAGAATTTCTTATTTTGTGAAGCTATATAAATTCAGTTTAATTATTCAATATTGTAATCTATTATAGTTACTTCATATTCAATTTTTGTTATTTTTAGCCATAACAAGCACATCTTAAAGACTAATACAAAAGCAAAATATCGCAGATGCTGTAAATCCGAAATACAAACAAGATGCTGGAAATACCCAGCGGGTCAAGCAGCATCTGTGGAGAGAGAAACCAAGTTAATCTTTCAGGTTGATGACCTCTCTCTCATCTTAAAGATTGCTGGACTGCCAAGGCATCTACTTCAAAAGCTGCAATAAAATATCAATCAACAACCTTTAGTCGGAAAATTTATTTTAGACAATGCACTTTTAAGATGGTTTGTTTTTTACGTGGGAGCAAAGAAGTTAATGAAACAAAATGTGTGGATTTTTAAGGACCAGGATGATTCATTTGATTCCATAGAATGGGGCTTTAGCATATATTTGCAGGCTAGCAACCACAGGAAGATGGCTGACCATTGTCAGGGAATCTCCGCCTCGTGTTTTGACACCTTTCACTGATCTGGCAAAGGAGGTCTTCTACATGTTCATACCCATTTGTGTTGTGTGCTGAGATTCAATCTGCATGAGCAGAAAGTTGCTCGAAGATGAATGTTAAATGTTGGTTGAGAAAAACAAAGCAATTTCGAATGGTATTGCCACTGGTTGTGACTGAGGAAACCCACTTTATACCATTGTTGCAGATGTCTGGATTCTATTTGAGCCTAGATTCCAGAACCGTGTGCTTGTACCACTCAGCCATTTGAGTTACATTTTCATTAAGATAGAGTACTTAAATTTTTCCCACTGCTTGAGGTCAAATATCTATATTGATTGTTCCAGTTGGTAATTAAATCCGAGGTAACCATATCAAATAAATGTATTGCTGGACTGAGTGGAGAATATGTATATTTGTTATGAACTAAGAGGTTAATGACCATCAGATAAAATGTAAAGTGTATTGGATAAATGTCGATAGTTGCTGAATACTACATATTTGAGTAGTTCTCATCCCCTTACTAAAAACCCTTTTGTACTGAATTCAAAATCCTCATCTTCAAATCCTCCTTCCTCACCTCGAACCTCCTCCAGTCCTACATCCTTGCTCACACTCTCCACTCTTCCAGCTGTGGTCTATCGTGTATCTCCTCTCTGTTCCCTCTCCTTCAGCTGTACCATCAGTAGCAGAGGCTTAATCTATCTCACCCACACTCCGGACCTGCCTCTCCAAATCCCCTGACCTTAATACATAACTTCTCACCTTTAAAACCTCCTTAAACCACTTGTTTGCAATATTTCACCAGCTGCTCCAATCCTCCCTCCTCTACCTGGTCAATTTTGAGCTCCAACTGTGATGCATCATGAAAGTTTTCTGTGTTAAAGGTATATAAATGTAAGTTGATGGTTCTCGAGGTGGGCCTTAATATCCCGTCACAGTTGACCTATCCAATTTGTTGCCATTGCTGTTTTACTCCTCCTAAGGTGTTTGGTGAATAAATATAGACGCAAGTAAGATCCAACTTCAGTGTAGTGTTCCTCATTTTGAGAATTTATTTTGCAGTCATTTATTTACTTGCAGTTTTTTAAAACTCCATGTTTTTTCAGGTTCTAGTTTTAGTATCAAAAAACAAAGGAAATAATGAGGGCAACATCTAGGGGGAGGAAAACTTGACCACAAAAAATGGATAAATTCAGAGAAGATTAAAAGGAATGAGGAAGGCCATTTTAATTTTTTTTTGGAGATCCTAACATGCCTCCCCTTTGTAGCATCCAGTTTGTTTCTTAAATGATTCCAGGAGTTTTGCCTCCACTCTCCTATTCAGAAGTCTATTTTGCATGTTCATCATTCTTTGTGTGAAGAACAATTGTAAGATCAATCTTAAAATTCAATTTTTACTCGTTAGAACTTGTTCTACCCCTTCAGTTAAACTGAAGTATTACTTTAAATTAACATTTTCGATATACTTAACGATCTTTTGTACCTTAAGATAACACCTCTGATGCCTATTTTCGAGGCTAAAAAGTTTGTGCCTCCAGTCTTTCCTCGTAGATCAGACCTCGAACATGGGATCTGCACTCCCTCCATCACCTGAACATCATTCTTTTTTTTCTTGATGATCAGAACAGTTTTCAAGGTGCAGTGTAACCAGAGCACATACAACATGTGATCATGACCTCCTTGTGACTTGGGCTACTGTTGGCTATGTAGTTTAAAATCCTATTTGCATTGTTGATTGAATGCTACTCTGCATTGGTGGGGCATAGTTTGTGTTGTGTGTATTAAGTCTCCAGATCATTTTCAGCTTCATTTTCAGCTTTTTCAAGCGTGCTTATGTCATTTGTTTTCTTATAGCACTTTACACGTCTGCGTTAAGCGTTGTAGAAACATAGAAACATAGAAAATAGGTGCAGGAGTAGGCCATTCGGCCCTTCTAGCCTGCACCGCCATTCAATGAGTTCATGGCTGAACATTCAACTTCAGTACCCCATTCCTGCTTTCTCGCCATACCCCTTGATCCCCCTAGTAGTAAGGACCTCATCTAACTCCTTTTTGAATATATTTAGTGAATTGGCCTCAACAACTTTCTGTGGCAGAGAATTCCACAGGTTCACCACTCTCTGGGTGAAGAAGTTCCTCCGCATCTCGGTCCTAAATGGCTTACCCCTTATCCTTAGACTGTGACCTCTGGTTCTGGACTTCCCCAACATTGGGAACATTCTTCCTGCATCTAACCTGTCTAACCCCGTCAGAATTTTAAATGTTTCTGAGGTCCCCTCTCATTCTTCTGAACTCCAGTGAATACAAGCCCAGTTGATCCAGTCTTTCTTGATGGGTCAGTCCCGCCATCCCGGGAATCAGTCTGGTGAACCTTCGCTGCACTCCCTCAATAGCAAGAATGTCCTTCCTCAGGTTAGGAGACCAAAACTGTACACAATACTCCAGGTGTGGCCTCACCAATGCCCTGTACAACTGTAGCAACACCTCCCTGCCCCTGTACTCAAATCCCCTTGCTATGAAGGCCAACATGCCATTTGCTTTCTTAACCGCCTGCTGCACCTGCATGCCAACCTTCAATGACTGATGTACCACGACACCCAGGTCTCTTTGCACCTCCCCTTTTCCTAATCTGTCACCATTCAGATAATAGTCTGTCTCTCTGTTTTTACCACCAAAGTGGATAACCTCACATTTATCCACATTATACTTCATCTGCCATGCATTTGCCCACTCACCTAACCTATCCAAGTCGCTCTGCAGCCTCACAGCATCCTCCTCGCAGCTCACACTGCCACCCAACTTAGTGTCATCCGCAAATTTGGAGATACTACATTTAATCCCCTCATCTAAATCATTAATGTACAGTGTAAACAGCTGGGGCCCCAGCACAGAACCTTGCGGTACCCCACTAGTCACTGCCTGCCATTCTGAAAAGTACCCATTTACTCCTACTCTTTGCTTCCTGTCTGACAACCAGTTCTCAATCCATGTCAGTACACTACCCCCAATCCCATGTGCTCTAACTTTGCACATCAATCTCTTGTGTGGGACCTTGTCGAACGCCTTCTGAAAGTCCAAATATACCACATCAACTGGTTCTCCCTTATCCACTCTACTGGAAACATCCTCAAAAAATTCCAGAAGATTTGTCAAGCATGATTTCCCTTTCACAAATCCATGCTGACTTGGACCTATCATGTCACCTCTTTCCAAATGCACTGCTATGACATCCTTAATAATTGATTCCATCATTTTACCCACTACCGATGTCAGGCTGACCGGTCTATAATTCCCTGTTTTCTCTCTCCCTCCTTTTTTAAAAAGTGGGGTTACATTGGCTACCCTCCACTCCATAGGAACTGATCCAGAGTCAATGGAATGTTGGAAAATGACTGTCAACGCATCCACTATTTCCAAGGCCACCTCCTTAAGTACTCTGGGATGCAGTCCATCAGGCCCTGGGGATTTATCGGCCTTCAATCCCATCAATTTCCCCAACACAATTTCCCGGCTAATAAGGATTTCCCTCAGTTCCTCCTCCTTACTAGACCCCCCGACCCCTTTTATAACCGGAAGGTTGTTCGTGTCCTCCTTCGTGAATACCGAACCAAAGTACTTGTTCAATTGGTCCGCCATTTCTTTGTTCCCCGTTATGACTTCCCCTGATTCTGACTGCAGAGGACCTACGTTTGTCTTTACTAACCTTTTTCTCTTTACATATCTATAGAAACTTTTGCAATCCGTCTTAATGTTCCCTGCAAGCTTCTTCTCATACTCCATTTTCCCTGCCCTAATCAAACCCTTTGTCCTCCTCTGCTGAGTTCTAAATTTCTCCCAGTCCCCAGGTTCGCTGCTATTTCTGGCCAATTTGTATGCCACTTCCTTGGCTTTAATACTATCCCTGATTTCCCTTGATAGCCACGGTTGAGCCACCTTCCCTTTTTTATTTTTATGCCAGACAGGAATGTACAATTGTTGTAGTTCATCCATGCGGTCTCTAAATCTGCCATTGCCCATCCACAGTCAACCCCTTAAGTATCATTCGCCAATCCATCCCAGCCAATTCACGCCTCATACATTCAAAGTTAGCCTTCTTTAAGTTCTGGACCATGGTCTCTGAATTAACTTTTCATTCTCCATCCCAATGCAGAATTCCACCATATTATGGTCACTCTTCCCCAAGGGGCCTCGCACAACGAGATTGCTAATTAATCCTCTCTCATTACATAACACCCAGTCGAAGATGGCCTCCCCCCTAGTTGGTTCCTCGACATATTGGTCTAAAAAACCATCCCTTATGCACTCCAGGAAATCCTCCTCCACCGTATTGCTTCCAGTTTGGTTAGCCCAATCTATGTGCATATTAAAGTCACCCATTATAACTGCTGCACCTTTATTGCACGCACCCCTAATTTCCTGTTTCATGCCCTCCCCAACATCACTACTACTGTTTGGAGGTCTGTACACAACTCCCACTAACGTTTTTTGCCCTTTGGTGTTCTGCAGCTCTACCCATATAGATTCCACATCATCCAAGCTAATGTCCTTCCTAACTATTGCCTTAATCTCCTCCTTAACCAGCAATGCTACCCCACCTCCTTTTCCTTTTATTCTATCCTTCCTGAATGTTGAATACCCCTGGATGTTGAGTTCCCAGCCCTGATCATCCTGGAGCCACGTCTCCGTAATCCCAATCACATCATATTTGTTAACATCTATTTGCACAGTTAATTCATCCACCTTATTGCGGATACTCCTTGCATTAAGACACAAAGCCTTTAGGCTTGTTTTTTTAACACCCTCTGTCCTTTTCGAATTTTGCTGTACAATGGCCCTTTTTGTTCTTTGCCTTGGGTTTCTCTGCCCTCCACTTTTCCTCATCTCCTTTCTGTCTTTTGTTTTTGCCTCCTTTTTGTTTCCCTCTATCTCCCTGCATTGGTTCCCATCCCCCTGCCATATTAGTTTAACTCTTCCCCAACAGCACTAGCAAACACTCCCCCGAGGACATTGGTTCTGATTCTGCCCAGGTGCAGACCGTCCGGATTGTACTGGTCCCACCTCCCCCAGAACCGGTTCCAATGCCCCAGGAATTTGAATCCCTCCCTGCTGCACCATTGCTCAAGCCACGTATTCATCTGAGCTATCCTGCGATTCCTACTCTGACTAGCACGTGGCACTGGTAGCAATCCCGAGATTACTACTTTTGAGGTCCTACTTTTTAATTTAGCTCCTAGCTCCTTAAATTCATTTCGTAGGAACTCATCCCTTTTTTTACTTATGTCATTGGTACCAACGTGCACCACGACAACTGGCTGTTCTCCCTCCATTTTTAGAATGTCCTGCACCCGCTCCGAGACATCCTTGACCCTTGCACCAGGGAGGCAACATACCATCCTGGAGTCTCGGTTGCGGCCGCAGAAACGCCTATCTATTCCCCTTACAATTGAATCCCCTATCACTATCGCTCGCCCACTCTTTTTCCTGCCCTCCTGTGCAACAGAGCCAGCCACGGTGCCATGAACTTGGCTGCTGCTGCCCGCTCCTGATGAGTCATCCCCCTCAACAGCACTCAAAGCAGTGTATCTGTTTTGCAGTGGGATGACCACAGGGGACCCCTGCACTACCTTCCTTGCACTACTCTTCCTGCTGGTCTTCCATTCCCTCGCTGGCTGTGGACCCTTCTCCTGCGGTAAGACCAACTCGCTACACGTGATACTCACGTCATTCTCAGCATCGTGGATGCTCCAGAGTGAATCCACCTTCAGCTCCAACTCCGCAACGCGGACCGTCAGTAGCCGGAGGTGGACACACTTCCTGCACATGTAGTCGTCAGGGACACTGGTGTTGTCCCCGTGTTCCCACATGGTACAGGTGTGCCATGTTCTGCCCATTTCTCCAACCCATTCTGTAATTTCTGAGCTACCTCTTCTGATTCTACTTCCCTTCTCGTTTGGTATCATTTGACTACTTTGCATTGGCCCAAAATTTGCGGTTAGCGGCGAAGCAACGGCACTTGCCACTGATCTTGAAGAAAACTGCCCACAAAGATCTAGCGATCTCTGATATCAATTTCAGCTCTCCTGACCTTTGTTTGAATCTTCTGCGCAATCAAGCGAATCTCCAGCATCCAGCAATGGTTGAGATCATCAAGCTGGCTAAACAGGCAATCACATTGAAGAATTCTCAGACAGCAAACCAGGAAGTAAAATGCAGAGACTCTAATTTACCTTTTGTAAATTTTAGAGAGCAAAATAAATATTAGGACATACATACAAGATTAAGGTAGAAGCTTAGTGCCAAAAACTGTCAAAAAATTGTTTAAACATATAATAATGGAATAATTTGGCATTCCACAAACATAAAATTTAGTTTTTCAGTACTAGAGCGGTTGTTCAGTCAATAAGCCGTTTAAAAACACAGTCACAACTCTTTCAACAACAATTAACTTTTTCTTGGGTGGAGGTTTAACAGCGATATTCCAGCATCAGAGGGAAGTTTTCATCCTTGTATGTGATTTCAATTGAGTGCCGACTCTGGAAGAGAGTTCCACAGCGCAACCTGTGGCGGAGCACTGCATGATCGCAACTTCAGGATTTACGTGTTTATCTGCGCACACTCTAAATCCTGAAGTTGCTGTCTGTTTCAGAAGGGTAATGACTAGTTTCTTCATTACCAATGCAAAATCCGGTACATTGAGTTTCTGAATCCAAGTCATTGATGTAAATTAGAAACTAGTAGTCCCAACACTGAGTCATAAGGCAACCCGCTCTCTTTACTTTCTACCCTTAAGCCAGTATCTTATCCTTACCCAGGATTTATCATCAATACCAATAGCTTTGAGTTAATTAATAACCTTTCTGTGGAAATTGGAAGTCAAGGTACATCACATCAGAGTTTTCCATAGTCCAGTTGGATTATCGATTTTTCAAAGAATTCGATTGTTAAAATTCGGAACTTGTATGGAATACCGCTATAACTCTAAACAAGGCAAAGAATTGCTTTACTGATGAACACAATTGAGATTTGGCACCCATTGTGTGAGGTTCAATGAAGCTGAATCAAATAACTGCATTTCTTCCAGCCCTTTCTGAAAAACCAGACCGACATTACACAGCTTGAGCCAGAAGTTAAAATGATTGGAAGATCAACAAATAAAATATGAATTCTCTGGGATGTCGAGCAAATGATATGAATTACATCAGTGGCTAGAGCAATGTGCTGAACCTGATTTTGGTGAACAGAAATAGAGGATTCTGTTTGTAGAAAAGAATTTGGGAAATGATTGGGAACCTATGCAGGGAGACAGAGGGAAGTAGAATGGGGGCAGAAGCAAACGATAAAAAGAAGAAAAGTAAAAGTGGAGGGCAGAGAAACCTAAGGCAAAAAGGGCCACATTACACCAACATTCTAAAAGGGCAAAGTGTGTTAGAAAAACAAGCCTGAAGGCGCTCTGCCTCAATGCGAGGAGTATTCGGAATAAGATGGACGAATTAACTGCGCAGATAGCAGTTAACGGGTATGATGTAATTGACATCATGCAGACATGGCTCCAGGGTGACCAAGGCTGGGAACTCAACATCCAGGGGTATTCAACATTTAGGAAGGAGAGATAGAAAGGAAAAGGAGGTGGGGTGGCATTGCTGGTTAAAGAGGAAATTAATGCAATAGTAAGAAAGGACATTAGCTTAGATGATGTGGCATCAGTATGGGTGGAGCTACGGAATACCAAGGGGCAGAAAACGCTAGTGGGGGTTGTGTACAGACCACCAAACAGTAGTAGTAAGGTTGGGGACAGCATCAAACAAGAAATTAGGGATGCACGCAATAAAGGTACAGCAGTTATCACGGGTGACTTTAATCTACATATTGATTGGGCTAACTGGTAGCAATGTGGTGGAGGAGGATTTCCTGGAGTGTATTAGGGATGGTTTTCTAGACCAATATGTCGAGGAACCAACTTGAGAGCTGGCCATCCTTGACTGGGTGATGTGTAATGAGAGAGGACTAATTAGGAATCTTGTTGTGCGAGGCTCCTTGGGGAAGAGTGACCATAACATGGTAGAATTCTTTTATTAAGATGGAGAGTGACACAATTCATTCAGAAGCTAGGGTCCTGAACTTAAGGAAAGGTAACTTCAATGGTTTGAGGCGTGAATTGTCTAGAATAGACTGGCAAATGATACTTAAAGGGTTGATGGTGGATAGGCACTGGCAAACATTTAAAGATCACATGGATGAACTTCAGCAATTGTACCTCCCTGTCTGGTGTAAAAATAAAACGGGGAAGGTGGCTCAACCGCGGCTAACAAGGGAAATTAAGGATAGTGTTAAATCCAAGGAAGAGGCATATAAATTGGCCACAAAAAGCAACAAACATGAGGACTGGGAGAAATTTAGAATTCAACAGAGGAGGACAAAGGGTTTAATTAAGAGGGGGGAAATAGAGTACGAGAAGAAGCTTGCCGGGAACATAAAAACTGACTGTAAAAGCTTCTGTTGATATGTGCAGAGAAAAAGATTAGTGAAGACAAATTTAGGTCCTTTGCAGTAGGATTCAGGTGAATTTATAATGGGGAACAAAGAAATGGCAGACCAATTGAACAAATACTTTGTTTCTGTCTTCACGAAGGAAGACACAAATAACCTTCCGGAAGTACGAGGGGACCGAGAGGCTAGTGAGAAGGAGGAACTGAAGGATATTATTAGGTGGGAAATTGTGTTAGGGAAATTGATGGGATTGAAGGCCGATAAATCCTCGGGGCCTGATAGTCTGCAACCCAGAGTACTTAAGGAAGTGGCCCTAGAAATAGTGGATGCATTGGTGATCATTTTCCAACAATCTTATCAACTCTGGATTAGTTCCTACGGACTGGAGGGTAGCTAATGTAACACCACTTTTTAAAAAGGGAGGGAGAGAGAAAGTGGGTAATTACAGACCGGTTAGCCTGACATCAGTAGTGGGGAAAATGTTGGAATCAATTATTAAGGATGAAATAGCAGATCATTTGAAAAGCAGTGACCGGATCGGTTCAAGTCAGCATGGATTTAGGAAGGGGAAATCATGTTTGACAAATCTTCTGGAATTTTTTGAGGATGTAACTAGTAGAGTGGACAAGGGAGAACCAGTGAACGTCGTGTATTTGGACTTTCAAAAGGCTTTTGACAAGGTCCCGCACAAAAGATTGGTGTGCAAAATCAAAGCACATGGTATTGGGGGTAATATACTGACATGGATAGAGAACTGGTTGGCAGATAGGAAGCAGAGAGTCGGGATAAACGGGTCCTTTTCAGAATGGCAGGCAGTGACTAGTGGAGTGCCGCAGGACTCAGTGCTGGGACCCCAGCTCTTTACAATATACATCAATGATTTGGATGAAGGAATTGAGAGTAATATCTCCAAGTTTGCAGACGACACTAAACTGGGTGGCGGTGTGAGCTGTGAGGGGGACGATAGGAGGCTGCAGGGTGACTTGGACAGATTAGGTGAGTGGGCAAATGCATGGCAGATGCAGTATAATATGGATAAATGTGAGATTATCCACTTTGGGGGCAAAAACGCGAAGACAGAATATTATCTGAATGGCGGCAGATTAGGAAAAGGGGAGTTGCAACGAGACCTGGGTGTCATGGTTCATCAGTCATTGAAAGTTGGCATACAGGTACAGCAGGCGGTGAAGAAGGCAAATGGTATGTTGGCCTTCATAGCTAGGGGATTTGAGTATAGGAGCAGGGAGGTCTTACTGCAGTTGTACAGGGCCTTGGTGAGGCCTCACCTGGAATATTGTTCAGTTTTGGTCTCCTAATCTGAGGAAGGACATTCTTGCTATTGAGGGAGTGCAGCGAAGGTTCACCAGACTGATTCCCAGGATGGCAGGACTGACATACGAGGAGAGACTGGATCAACTGGGCCATTATACATTGGAGTTTAGAAGGATGAGGGGGGGATCTCATAGAAACATATAAGAATCTGACGGGACGGGACAGGCTAGATGCGGGTAGAATGTTCCCGATGTTGAGGAAGTCCAGAACCAGGGGACACAGTCTTAGGATAAGGGGTAGGCCATTTAGGACTGAGATGAGGAGAAACTTCTTCACTCAGAGTTGTTAACCTGTGGAATTCCCGACTGCAGAGAGTTGTTGATGCCAGTTCATTGGATATATTCAAGAGGGGGTTAGATATGGCCCTTACAGCTAAGGGGATCAAGAGGTATGGAGAGAAAGCAGGAAAAGGATATTGAGGGAATGATCAGCCATGATCTTATTGAATGGTGGTGCAGGCTCGAATGGCCTACTCCTGCACCTATTTTCTATGTTTTGTTGCTCCCCTAATATGAAAAAGCCCATGAGCATGTGGGGAAAAAGTGAACAAAAAACCTTATTTATCTTTGCATGTTTGTTCTATTGCATCCTCTGCTATGGAGTCGTTGGGAGATTATTTGACAAATTTCCCCACTGTTGGCATAAGTTACACTGCAGGGTACCGAATGGGGGGCGGGGGGGGAATAAGGACTGATGTATGAAGGTGGTTCTTTAAAATCATGTGACTCCAATTAGACATTGATTTTTCCCTAAGTGGTTCATAGGTAAATCTTGAAGCTTGTGCAGGCTAAACTATATTGACAGAAAGTGATGATTTATTTATAGGAACAACTGTCTTTAAAATTGCCGTTTTTGCAAGTCCATGGTTATTTTTCAATAACTTTTTGAATGAGTTATTGAGTTATTAAAAATCTTTTTTTTCCAGAAAATTTACTGCAAAACTTTTTTTTTAAATCTCAAGATTTAAAAAAATTATTTACTCTGTCAATTTGTAATGTCGAGGTGTGTGTTTTAAGGAATACATGGTTCAAAAGATCAACTTTCACAAGTGCTGACATTTCCAACTCTGATTTAATCTATTGACTTCCAATTTGTTGTTCTGCAAAATTTCAGTCCATTCGGGTTAAAATGTGCCTTAATCAAAATGACCAGTGCAAAGGGTCCCAATTTCAGTGAATCCATTATTGCAATATAACTTGTTGAGCACCAGCTTCATTGCTAGTTTGGGAATGTTGGGATATTGTGAAAATATGCAAATAAGGCAAACATTTGAAAATATATTTTTGGTTTCTTCAGCATAAAAGCACATGTGGAATAGCTCTAATTGAATCTTGACAAAGTCAAGACATAACTTCTTATATCTTTAAATCAAGTTTTATATACGCAGCTCACAAATTTATGACCATCAATAAAGCTGCTGCTGAATCTAAACCACTTTTGTACACCAAATATGATCTTTCACAAAATGTTAATCTCCAAGTGTATAATTGGTGTGTGAGAAAAAGATGTAGTCACTGAAAACTGAGCAGCTTTTTGTATTTAGGTTCGGGTTCTACTTTTTGATCTGCCTGGTTCGATGCAATTATGTGCACTTTCAGTGCAATGTTTTTTTTTTAAAAGTTAAAAGTGGTCAAAATAATAATTCTGCATTTGGCTATCTCTCTTTAGGCATATCTAGATGAGTTGGTTGAACTTCATAGAAGGCTAATGACACTTCGTGAACGGCACATACTACAACAGGTAAGAAAAGGTCAAGTTTTTGATTAACGTACACATCTTGTTTTATGGCATGTTTAAATATTGATTCTAAACAGTCTTCACCCTTTGTGCTCCTGTAGTTGTACCCGGGAGTTTAGTGAGGAACATCACGAGACACCTGTGTCTCAAATCTTGTTTTGCATTACCTGGCTTTCCTTTTCCAGTCTCGTGGTTTTCTGTACTTCTATTAAAATATCCATTTTATTTTTGTATTATTTCTCTAAGTGGGGGTAGGAGGGGAAGCATTTTCTTTAGTATAATCCTGCATCTCATTTTCAAGCTGAGGTTTACTAATTGTTTTATTCCAGCATAAATTAGTTTTGGCTTGACATTTTATGAATAGCATGCCAGATTTTGGCACCAAACTTTCTACCAAATGAATTGAGTTTTTTTTCTTATTGATACTTCCACTGGATCATGACTATAGACATGCAAACATTGTAGGAAAGGTTGAACAACAGGAATCTCAAACAGTATAAAGTTAATTGTGTCTAAGCTGTTTGAAGCAGTGACTCCTTTTGTAGCCAAGTCCAAGAATCATGGTATATTGGCCCATAAATCATCATCCTCATTTCCATAAGGGAAAATCAGCCAAGAAGCATCAGGAAAGAGTCATTAAATTTGACTTTTTGCCTAAAATCTATCTCTCTCGATTTCGAAGTCTCATCAAATATCTCATCCCTTACATAAATGTTCGAACATTTATCAGGAAATAACATCATTGATCCAGGTCATGGGATTAATAACTGACAACAAAAGTGGAGGATTTTGGATGTGCCTCCTCCTGTTGTTGTTGTAGAGCATTAAGATTCAGTCATGCTGATATAGTGACATGGAAGTCGCACACCATTCTTTGGTGACCTCCCTTTGGACAAGATTGGCACATTAGAAGAGAAGTCTACACAATTGTCATCATTGCCATCTAGTGTCTTTGAAATATGTAGCATTCCACTCCCATCTACTCTGGATCCTGCATACCAATAAAGAGTTAACTATGAATCATTATGTGCAAATTAATTTTTTTAAACTGTTAACTCTAGGGGCTCAATTTTCCCCAATTATCTGCGCCGTTTTTAGGTGTGCGCCTTTTTTTTTGGAGTAAATTAAAATCTCCAACTTGGGGAGGATTTTTTTAGGCTATGATTTTTTTTGTACCTAATTGGGGACGTAACCTGCCACCCGTGCCAATTCTGGCCATTGAAGCAAGTTTGGCCAGCTCCGATTTACTCCAATTTTTCTTAGAACGGCTTATATGACCACACTGGAAAAACCTTCTGGGCAGTTAACAAAATCGGCGCAGGTAAGAGAATCAGTGCAGCAGATGCAGTTCCACAACCCAGATAGCAGAGAAGAGAGGGGGGAGAGGCCTTTCGGCCAGGGATGGCACCTGCTCCGAGAGGGGAGGGAGGCCGTTCAGCCAGGGTTAGCAGCGGGAGGAGGGAGGCCTTTCGGCCAGGGTTAAGAGTGGCACTGGGAGAAGGGGGGAATAGACTTTTGGTATAAATTTCTCAATAATTTCATGCTGGTAAGCTGCTGCAAGGTGCTTGTGCAGGTTGCTGCGAGTTGGCCAGAATGTATTGTATATTTCACTTTCCAACCACAGCCCGCAGTGTTACCCTGGCAACCCGTTCTTTTTGGCGCAGGTCTTGGGCTCCACCCCCAAAGCTAAAGGACAGGCTACGCGCCGCCAAAATCAACAATTCAAACGGGGAAGTCAGATGATTTTTTTTTGGTGTAGTTGGGTCCAAAAAAAATGGGCATAACTCCAAGTACACCAAAAAGCGGCATTGGGGAAAATTGAGCCCTAGGTTTTGAGACAAAATTGCAATACTCTTTCAATTATGTAGTATTTAAAGAATGTATTGCATTTCAGGATTTTTTGACCATTTGACCACAGGAATGATTTAAGAGAAAAGTTACTTGAAAGTGTTGGGCTTTAAAACAAAGTGGATTTCCACAGGTTTAAAAGGGAAGACTGCAGGCTTTTGCCGAATATGTATTAAAAGCCACACATGGATAGTGTTGATTGGGTCGATTGTAAATACAATGGCCTAGAAATCCCAGTCGGTTGCTTCCCGCTGGCGATCGGCTAAAAAAGGTAACAAAGATGCGCACTTACCAGAACCTGCTGCACCCATGAGCGATGCCGGTCCTGAGGCCTCCACTCACTACGCGTCGGAGCACGTGCATGTCAGGACGTCCACAGAGCTGCGTGGAGCTGCAGTCACATGGCTCTGAGCAGCCAATCAGGTGAAGTATTTTCTCAATCATAATAATGGGATCTCCGTAAGTTGGAGTTCCCATTATGATTGAGAACCCCCCCCCTCAAACACGCAAAACACTAATTTAAAAAAAAAATAGAAAAAAGATATTTTTTCCCAATTTTTAAAAAAGTTTTTTTCATTGTGGTTTAAAATAAATTTACCGTAGTGAGGAGGGTTTTTAAGTGTGTTTAAAATTTTATTTTATTATGTTTGTGTGTTTTAAAACTCTTAGGCCTGTAAAAGTAGGCTATGTGCCTGCTTTTATCGGGCGCAAGAGTTTTCAGGACATTTACTGGGCAAGATATGGGTAAATACCACAATCTTGACCTGAAAATGTCCTCACTCCCGCGATACGGAGGATCTGTCAAGCCAGAAACTTGACAGATCAGAAAAGCCGGTTTTCAGCGCATGCGCATTGTGTGCTGAAAACCGGCTTTTGCGATGCCTTCCTGGGTCCGTACACACTCCATATGGACCCGGGGAGGCCGGGATTTCTGGGCCAAGGTGTTATCTCATCCCAGGGGGCTCCCAACATACATTCACCTCATTGACAGTCCCTTCTTGTTGAACTTTGAGTAACTTCTTTTCATGATGCAAGAGGAACCAAGCCCCAACTTTCTCTGGGAATGGGGAAGAGGTGAGAAGTCAGGTTTTGCTGAGGCAGACTCTAAGTCAGTAATACTGGAGGAGCAGTTATAAGACCTCTTGTGTAAAACAACCTACTGATGTGGGATTGCTTGACATTTTTTAATTATGTATCATTGTATATGATTAGTTTTACCAATTAGAACTAAGGGAATCTGATCACTATTGCTTTGTATGACTGAAATAAAACAACTTAACAATTTGTATGGAGCCTTGCTTCACCCCAGTGCTAACCTGGCCTGCCTTCAGAGTTTGAAGTGACATTTATGCAAAACGCTGCTATCAATTCCAGATCACAAAAGGAGTTATTGTTCCATTTTTAACTTAGGCTATTGTACAAATCGATATAAGATTCTGTGCGTCATTTCTCATAAAAGTAAGACGATCGTGTTGCAAATGTGAGAGACTGACATTATCAAACCCATTAAAGGTAACCAGGAAAGACTCACATTTTTAACAGTATTCTCAAACTGGGGTATCTCGCTGTCCAGAGAAAGTTGGGGTAGATTTTTCCTTCCAGGTGTTGACTACAAATCCTGAGCACCACAACTTTATTCAGTGAGTAAATAGCAAGGTACATTCTCCAGTTGTGCAGTGTTTTTGTTTTAATCAAATGTCCAGTACACTGAGGCCATTTGTATAGCATCCTCATTATTGCCCTTGTTGGAATTTAACTTGGAACCTTTCAGTTCTAACACCCACTACACATGGTGCATTTACCCATTGGAAGATGACCATCATTGATTGTACAGTCCAACAGATGATCTCAGAAACCTAATTCCTCTGGATAGGGAATTCATGCACTAGCAGATACTGGTTGTAATTGTACGTACCTTTCAGGGTCATACACAAAGGTAACCTATGTGTCGAGGCAGAAGATGGTTCTTAACGAACTTTGCGTCTTTCTTCACACGAGAGGGATGATGCAGACATAGAAACGTAGAAACATAGAAAATAGGTGCAGGATAGGCCATTTTGCCCTTCGAGCCTGCACAGCCATTCAATAAGATCATGGCTGATCATTTCCTCAGTACCCCTTTCCTGCTTTCTCTCCATACCCCTTGAACCCCTTAGCCGTAAGGGCCATATCTAACTCCCTCTTGAATATTGGCATCAACAACTCTGGCAGGGAATTCCACAGGTTAACAACTCTGAGTGAAGAAGTTTCTCCTCATCTCAGTCCTAAATGGCCTACCTCTTATCCTAAGACTATGTCCCCTGGTTCCGGACTTCCCCAATATCGGGAACATTCTTCTCATCTAACCTGTTCGGTCCCATCAGAATCTTATACATTTCGATGAGATCCCCTCTCATCCTTCTCAACTCCAATGAATAAAGGCCCAGTTGATCCAGTCTCTACTCATATGTCAGTCCCGGCATCCCGGGAATCAGTCTGGTGAACCTTCGCTGCACTCCCTCAATATCAAGCACATCCTTCCTCCGATTAGGAGACCAAAACTGAACGCAATATTCCAGGTGAGGCCTCACTAAGGCCCTGTACAACTGAAGTAAGACCTCCCTGCTCCTATACTCAAATGCTCTAGCTATGAAGGCCAACATACCATTTGCTGCCTTCACCGCCTGCTGTATCTGCATGCCAACTTTCAGTGTCTGATGAACCATGTCACCCAGATCTGGTTGCACCTCCCCTTTTCCTAATCTGCCGCCATTCAGATAATCTGCCTTCGTGTTTTTGCTCCCAAAGTGGATAACCTCACATTTATCCACATTATACGGCATCTGCCATGCATTTGCCCACTCGTTTAACCTGTCCAAGTCACCCTGCGTCCTCCTCACAGCTCACACCGCCACCCAGTTTAGTGTCATCTGCAAGCTTGGAGATATTCTACTCAATTCCTTCATCCAAATCGTTAATGTATATTGTAAAGAGCTGGGGTCCCAGCACTGAGCCCTGTGGCACTCCACTAGTCACTGCCTGCCATTCTGAAAAGGACCCGTTTATCCCGACTCTCTGCTTCCTGTCTGCCAACCAGTTCTCCATCCATGTCAGTACATTACCCCTAATACCATGTGCTTTGAATTTGCACACCAATCTCTTATGCGGGACCTTGTCAAAAGTCTTTTGAAAGTCCAAATACACCACATTCACTGGTTCTCCCTTGTCCACTCTGCTAGTTACATCCTCAAAAAATTCCAGAAGATTCGTCAAGCATGATTTCCCTTTTATAAATCTATGCTGACTTGGACCGATCCTGTCACTGCTTTCCAAATGCGCTGCTATTTCATCCTCAATGATTGATTCCAACATTTTCCCCACTACTGATGTCAGGCTAACCAGTCTATAATTACCCATTTTATATCTCCTTCCCTTTTTTAAAAAATGGTGTTAGATTAGCTACCCTCCAGTCCATCGGAACTGATCCAGAGTAGATAGACCGTTGGAAAATGATCACCAATACATCCACTATTTCTGGGGCCACTTCCTTAAGTACTCTGGGATGCAGACTATCAGGCCCCATGGATTTGTTGGTCTTCAATCCCATCAATTTCCCTAACACAATTTCCCGCCTAATAAGGATATCCTTCAGTTCCTCCTTCTCACTAGACCCACTGTCCCCTAGTACATTCGGAAGGTTATTTGTGTCTTCCTTCGTGAAGACAACCGAAATATTTGTTCAATTTCTTTGTTCCCCATTGTAAATTCACCTGAATCCGATTGCAAAGGACCTACGTTTGTCTTCACTAATCTTTTTCTCTTCACACATTTATAGAAGCTTTTGCAGTCAGTTTTTATGTTCCCTGCAAGCTTCCCCTCATACTCTATTTTCCCCCTTTAATTAAACCCTTTGTCCTCCTCTGTTGAATTCTAAATTTCTCCCAGTCCTCAAGTTTGTTGTTTTTTCTAGACAATTTATATGCCTCTTCCTTGGTTTTAACACTATCCTTAATTTCCCTTGTTAGCCACAGTTGAGCCACCTTCCCCGTTTTATTTTTACTCCAGACAGGAATGTACAATTGCTGAAGTTCATCCATGTGATTTTTAAATGTTTGCCATTGCTTATCCACTATCACCCCTTTAAGTATCATTTGCCAGTCTATTCCAGCCAATTCACGCCTCATACCGTCGAAGTTACCTTTCCTTAAGTTCAGGACCCTAGTTTCCGAATTAACTGTGTCACTCTCCATCTTAATAAAGAATTCTACCATATTATGGTCACTCTTCCCCAAGGGGCCTCGCACAACAAGATTGCTAATTAGTCCCTTCTCATTACACATCACCCAGTCTAGGATGGCCAACTCTCTAATTGGTTCCTCGACATATTGGTCTAGAAAACCATCCCCAATACACTCCAAGAAATCCTCCTCCACTGCATTGCTACCAGTTTGGTTAGCCCGATCAGTATATAGATTAAAGACGCCCATGATAACTGCTGTACCTTTATTGCATACATTCCTTACTTCTTGTTTGATGCTGTCCCCAACCTCACTACTACTGTTTGGTGGTCTGTACACAACTCCCACTAGCGTTTTCTCCCCTTTGGTATTCTGCAGCTCCACCCATACCGATTCTACGTCGTCCAGGCTAATGTCCCTCCTTACTATTGCATTAATTTCCTCTTAAACCTGCAATGCCACCCCGCCTCCTTTTCCTCTCTGTCTATCCTTCCTAAATGTTGAATACCCCTGGATGTTGAGTTCCCAGCCTTGGTCACCCTGGAGCCCATGTCTCCGTGATGCCAATTAAGTCATACCCATTAACTGCTGTCTGCGCAGTTAATTTGTCACCTTATTCCGAATACTCCTCGCATTGAGACACAGCCTTCAGGCTTGTCTTTTTAGAATTTTGTTCCAATGTGGCCCTTTTTGTTTTTTGCCTTGGGTTCTCTGCCCTCCACTTTTACTATTCTCCTTTCTATCTCTTCTGCCTCCATTTTATTTCCCATAGGTTCCCATCCCCCTGCCATGTTAGTTTAACTCCTCCCCAACAGCACTAGCAAACACTCCCCCTAGGACATTGGTTCCGCTCCTGCCCAGGTGCAGACTGTCTGCTTTGTACTGCTCCCACCTCCCCCAGAACCGGTTCCAATGTTTCAGGAATTTGATTTCCTCCCTTTTGCACCACTCCTTAAGCCACGTATTCATCTGAGCTATCCTGCGATTCCTACTCTAACTAGCACGTGGCACTGGTAGCAATCCTGAGATTACTACATTTGAGGTCCTACTTTTTAATTTGGCTCCTTGCTCCCTAAATTCGTCTCGTAGCACCTCATCCTGTTTTTGTACCTATATCGTTGATGCCTATATGCACCACGACAACTGGCTGTTCACCCTCCATTTTCAGAATGTCCTGCACCCGCTCCAAGACATCCTTGACCCTTGCACCAGGGAGGCAACATTCCATCCTGGAGTCTCGATTGCGGCCGCAGAAACGCCTATCTATTCCCGTTACAATTGAATCCCCTATCACTATAGCTCTCCCACTCTTTTTCCTGCCCTCCTGTGCAGCAGAGCCACCCACGGTGCCATGAACTTGGCTGCTGCTGCTCCCTCCTGATGAGTCATCCCCCTCAACAGTACCCAAAGCGGTGTATTTGTTTTGCAGGGGGATGACCGCAGGGAACCCCTGCACTACCTTCCTTGCATTGCTCTTCCTGTTGGTCACCCATTTACTATCTGGCTGTGTACCCTTTACCTGCGGTAAGACCAACTCGCTAAACGTGCTATTCACGTCATTCTCAGCATCGTGGATGCTCCAGAGTTCATCCACCCGCAGCTCCAGTGCCGCAATGCGGTCCATCAGGAGCTACAGGCGGATACACTTCCCGCACACTTAGTCGTCAGGGACACCGGAAGCGTCCCTGACTTCCTACAGGAGGAGCATAACACGTGTCCGAGCTATCCTACCATGAATTAACCCCTAGATTAACTTAATTTGACGACAACAATGCTAAATGTTACTTACTAATAAAGAAAAGAAAAAAGAAAAGCTACTCACCAATCACTTACCGCCTTGGCTGTGACGTCACCTTGTAGTTGAGAAAATTGTCGTTGAGAAGCAGTGTGAAATATATGGGATAAACATTGAGAGAGGGGAAGTATTATGAGGTTCAGCAGCTTTGAAAATAGATAAATTGCCAGGCCCAGATGAAATGTATCCTGTACAGATAGTGTCTGACCTGCTGAGTATTTCCAGCATTTTCTGATTTTCTTTCAGATTTCCAACATCCACAGTATTTTGCTTTTGTGAAATGTATCCCAGACTGTTGAGAGGCAAGGGAGGAAATAGCATAGGCTCTGACCATCATTTTACAAACCTCTCTGGCTGCAGTCATCGTGCCAGAGCTCTGCTAATTTTGTGCCCTTGTTTAAAAAGGGAGAAAGGGATAGACCAAGTAATTACAGGCCAGTGGAAAAATGAATGGAAGAAATTCTGAAGGACAGTATAAATCATAAATTGGAAAGTCACGGGTTAATCAAGGATGACCAGCATGGATTTGTCAAGGGAAGGTCGTGTCTGACCAACTTGATTGAGTTTTTTAAGGAGGTAACGAAGAGTGTCTGAGGGTAGTGCATTTAATGTAGTCTACATGGATTTTAGCAAGGCCTTTTGACACAGTCGCAAATGGCAGATTAGTCAAAAAAGTAAAAGCCCATGGGATCCAAGGGAAAGTGGCAAGTTGGATCCAAATTTAGCTCGGTGGCAGGAAGAAAAGGGCAATGGTTGACGGGTGTTTTTGTGATTGGAAGGCTGTTTCCAATGGTTCCGCAGGGTCACCAGGTCCCCTGCTTTTTGTGGTGTATATATCAATGATTTAGACTTCAATGTAGGGGGTATGATTAAGAAGTTTGCAGATGATACAAGCCACGGCCATATGGTTGATAGTGAGGACGATAACTGTAGACTGCAGAAAGATATCAGTGGACTGTCGGGTGGGCAGAAAAGTGGCAAATGGAATTAAATCCGGTGAAGTGTGAGGTGGTGCATTTGGGAAGGGCTAACAAGGCAAGGTAATACACAATGGGCCTGAAATTCATCGACTTACCACCCAAAAATGCAATTTTGGTGGAAAAAAACACCTACATACCGCTCAGCGGAATATTCATCATTGACATACCACTGAGCGGTATGCATTCCGTCCGCTATGCAGAACTGCCCGCATACCGCCCAAAAAGTCCGATTTTCATGGCATACCACCGACATACCACCAGAGCTGCATACCGTCCTGGAAAAGGTGGTTTTGCGTGATTTTAAGTGGGCGGTAGTGCTTTGAGCTGCCATTTTTAAATCGGGAACAGTCAGCTAAAGCAGCACCTCTATTTCTGAGGTGAACAGTGCGATTCAGAGTGGAAAATGTATTTTTATTGGTACTGAGTAAATTATCAGACATTTTAGTGACATTTTTTTTCATTGAAAAATATTCTGGAGATTTAAAAAGAATGGGGCCTGTACTTTCTCAGCCTGTATAGCTGACTACCTGTCTAATGCAGGATCCAGATGGGAGAAGGTTTATTGAGCAGAGTTATCAGGGAGGAAGGAGGAGGAAGACGAGGACACTGTACAAGAGTGCCTGAACTCAATTTGAACGTTTATGTAGAAATGTCCAATATACAACAATTTTAAAACCTTGTAAAACTTTTAAGTATAAAACAACTAACAACGTTAATAATGTTAAAAAAAATCAAACTTCAATTATTAAATGAGCAAGTACAACAAAAGACTGCTGTTACACCACCCTTGGGACTATTTTCCCCCCCCACCCCCCCCCCCCCCCTTTCTAATTCCCGCCCGGACCTCCCCGTGGTGATACCAAACCGGCGTGTAGCCATGCACCCTGAGTGCTGTTGCTGTCGTTGGAGGTCAGACATTGTAGGTGCAATAAATGGGGTCCCAGGAGAAGCTCGTGATGTGGAAGGCACGGCTTCAGGGCTAGAAGCTGCTGGCAGCTCCTTACCCTCGGGTGTTGTTGACCTGACTACTATGGCACGGTGGGGATTCCGTGCCATGTCCCTATTCTGTCGATTGCCGCATGCATCGACGCAGTTGGCGGTTCGCTCCATCGTGGTGATTAGATGCGACATATCCTCCGATTGCCGTTCTGATAGAGCCACGATGTTTGCGGCTATCCTAGCCATGGCCTTGAGCAGCTCTCGACACTCGGCGCTGGCCTGTGACAGACGCACCATGTCCTGGGACATGCCTATCTGTCGTGCAGCAACCAACCTTTCCTGCACCAATCTCCGTCTCTGCGACAAAGGCATTGCAACGCTGAGGGTGCCTTGCTGCGCATCGCTTGGTCCCGCAGAATCAAAGGAGCCATGGGGGAATCCCCTGAATACAGACTCGGTGATGGAGGATGCTCTCCATGGAACTGCTCCACCTCCATCTCCACCTCCACTGACTCCAGGATCAGTGGCTCTTCCTCTTCCTCTTCGTCTTCATCATCTCTGCCAGTGGTGAAGTCGGGAGAGGGCTGGGTGGAGGCGGTGGATCTGTCTCTGGTCTCTATGTCGGTGTGGTCTGAATCGTGAGAGTCTGGAAGTACAAAACAACACTAAAAAACGCTTGGCACCAGGGAAGGAGTCAGGGTTACATGAGTATTTGCGCAGTCTTTCTTAAATGTCCACCACTGCTGCATTACTGCATTATATGTCGCAGATAGACTGTACATATATGCATTGCGTTACATGCCCCCAACATTGCAGTACATCACATGAGGCGAACATTACAATGCAATAAACTTGCATTATATGAGGCCAAGGTTACAGTTAGTTATATTACAAGGCACGATAGGACCGCAGCATAGACTGGGAGTTGTATTGAACTTACCATCCTGTATGAGTGGGTCAGCTCCAATGCCCTGGTGGCACGGTTGCTATCCCCGACTAGGGATAGGGCACGGATTTCTATTTCTGTCAATGGCTCTTGTGTTGGTCCTCCCCACCACCACCCCCCCCCCCCTCCCTCAGCACGCCACTGATCTGCTATTGCAGATGTCGTCTTCTGCAGAAAGTGAAGTAAATGATGCACGCAAGCATGCACACGCGCGCACACACTCTGATTGCACTGGAGAGGCAATGAGCAAAGATTGGATAGGCAGAATCTATCCTTGGCCCCCTCCTATTTCTCATCTACATGTTGCCCCATGGCATCGTCATCCGATAAAACAGTGTCAGTTTTCACATGTACGCTGATGACATCCAGCTCGACCTCACTATCACTTCTCTCAACCCCGAAATTGTCAGGCTGCTTGTCTGACATCCAGTTCTGGATGAGCAGAAATGTTCTCCAATTGAATATTGGGAAGAGAGAAGCCATTGTTTTCAGTTCCCTAGCCATTAACTCCATCCCTCTCCACAATTTCAGTCTGAGGCTGAACCAGACTGTTCGCAGCCTTGGTGTCATATTTGACCCTGAAATGAGCTTTCAACCACATATCTGCAGCATAACTAAGACCACCTATTTCCACCTCCATAATATTGCACATCTCCACCCCTGCCTCAGCTCCTCCCTGCTGAAGCCCTCCACCATGCCTTTGTTACCTCTAGACTTGACTATTCCATCGCACTCTTGGCTGGCCTCCCCATTCTACCCTATGTAAACTAGAGGTGATCCAAAACTTGACTGCCCATTTCCTTACTCGCACCAAAGTCCCGCTCGCCCATCATCCCTGTGCTCGCTGATCTACATTGGTTTCCGGATAAGCAACACCTTGATTTCAAAATTCTCATCCTTATTTTCAAATCCCTCCATGGCCTTTCCCCTTCTTATCTCTGTAATCTCCTCCAGCCCCACAATCCCCCAAGATGTTTGCGCTCCTCTAATTCTGCCCTCTTGAGCATCCCTGATTATAATCGCTCAACCATTGGTGGCCATGCCATCTGTTGTCCAGGCCCCAAGTTCTGGAACTCCCTGCCTAAACCTCTCCGCCTCTCTACCTCTCTCTCCTCCTCCAAGACGCTCCTTAAAACATACCTCCTTGACCAAGCTTTTACTCACCTGCACTAATTTCTACTTATGTGACTCAGTGTGAAATTTTTTTATCTCGTAATGCTCCTGTGAAGCACCTTGGGACATTTCACTGCATCAAAGAGGCTATATAAATACAGGTTGTTGTTGTTGTAGATAGAGTGGATAGGAAGGACCTATTTCCCTTAGCAGATAGGTCAATAACCAGGGGGTTAGATTTAAAGTAATTGTTAAAAGGATTCGAGGGGAGTTGAGAAGAAATTTTTTCACCCAGAGGGCAGTGAGGGTCTGGAACTCACTGCCTGAAAGGGTGATAGAGCCAGAAACCATCATCACATTTAAAAAGTACTTGGATGTGCACTTGAAGTGCTGTAACCTACAGGGCTACGGACCAAGAGCTGGGAAGTGGGATTAGGCGGAATAGCTTTTTTTCGATTGGCGCAGACACAATGCGCTGATGGCCTCCTTCTGTGCTGTAAATTTCTATGATTCTATACTGTTTACTGAAGTATATTTTATAGGGTTGATTTTACAAATGATGAAAAATGGAAAGTTGTGTGCACTCATGCCTGTGAGTTCTTTATATTCCACAATACCAGGCTCACCACAGGTAGTGTGCATTTACAAAGTTAGCTCTCATATCATCAGATGAATCAACTTCAAAATTGTAGTGAAGGTCCTAAAGACTTTCGCCTTATTGTGACCTGTTTCTGTGCTGTAAATTCTATGTAGTCAGTGTACACATCGCTGCTTTCAACTTGAGTCATTAGATCCTGCCTCAGAGTGGGCTGTATATGAATGGTAGCATTGTATTTAAAATAAATTTGCCTAGGTCTGATTTTACACTAACGTATAGATTGTATTGAAAGGGATTTTATTCAGCAACATTTGATTTAAGAAGTTATGATACATTTTTTTCATCTTCCACTTTCTAATATATTCAGTACTAAGCAGCATAATCTACTGTTGCAGATGTTGCAAATAATTTTGGAAGAGACTTTCAGTACATATTGGGTAAAAGATTGGCCTCTGGTGACAGATCAGACTCCGCTAAGAACGAGCACTTATCCAGAGTCCCAGGAATGCCTGGGGCAGAATAAGGCTGAAGAAGATTTCTTGGATGGGGTAGAGCAAGATATTTTATAGTCATTTGATAATTCCACTTTGCCCACTGACTAAATTGGCACAAGTACAATATTGCATTATCCATCAAATTCTTTCCGTATAGTACCTTAATTATTTGTCTTCGAGCTATAGGTAAGATTGTGTCTACGTGTATTATGTATCATTGGGACTAATGATTCCATGATTGAAAACCACATTTTCAGCTCGGTCATAAATAAATAATACATAGCATTGAAAGTCAGCTAATTTGTTGCTTATCTCTCTTCAGATTGTTAACCTAATAGAAGAAACTGGACATTTTCATATCACAAACACAACATTTGACTTTGACCTTTGCTCACTGGATAAAACCACAGTCCGAAAACTACAGAGTTACCTGGAGACTTCTGGAACGTCGTGAGGACACCGATCCCTGGCTACAAGCTGGAGACTTGAACTTTGTGATGCAACCCATACGACCAGCCCTATAGAGCTACTTACTGCAGCTTTTTTTCCAGCCAGTCATGCTTCTCGCCCCTGAACATGTTGCTGGGGTAAAATGCCGGGAGATTCAACAGATCGTTATCAGCCTGAGGAATGTTCTGGAAGTGTTGGACTGAGAGGTCCATCGCCTCCTTTACCTCCCATCCCCTGGATACTTGCTCTTCGTAGATCTCTGCGGTAGTGTGTATCTGCGTGATATCCAAGTCCACATGGCAAATGATGCATGTGAAACACTGCCTTAGTATGTAACTGATCTATCTATTTATTGAAAAAAGTACATTCATTGAAAAATATCTTGGATCTTTGGAACAACACTACCAGACATTGAGCACTCGGGTCACATTTATGACCAAGGCTTACGAATACAGTAGGAATCAGTCACCAGAAGTCTGGTGAATTTATCTCCAACAATTTTTTTTGTTTTCTTTGTAAACTAGCTGCAATCATAGGGACACTATGTGACTACACAAAATGTTCTAGCCTTAGTAATTGAACTGTAGTGCTTTAAAATCTATTGCTGTGCACTGTGTTCTCAGAAACGTTACCAGCTTTGATATGTTTTAATTAGTGATCAACCAATACAAATTTCAGATCTGTACTGATACTGGGAGGGATATTGTCTGCACAATCACTCTATTAAGCAGATTTTTAAAAATTTCTTCCAGATTTGATTCAAACTTTTTACGGGGAACAAGAAGGGATTTTATAGTGGAGTTTTCCTTGCCCTTTTAAAGTACTCTGCAGCTTTTTCCTTTATTTAAAAAAAAAAATTGGCAATGTTCGTCGCCCATAAGTACAGTTGCATCATGGAAATGTTTTGCTGACAGTGGCCCTCCTTCAGATTCTCAAGTTCTTGTTCGGTTCCTGGTACAAACAGGTGTGCATACCCTCCTGTTGCTTAGCTCTACAGACCAGGTGAAGCGTAAATACATCTGAAGGCTCGCAGAACTAACTGATGTATTGTAGAGGAGAACAGGTATAAACCAGGCTGGTTGATCACTAGTTTAAAGCTTTTGGCATATCCGATGTATTTAAAAATTGTTTTTTTTTTAAAGAAGGCTCTATGTGGGATTGTCTAAAATATTCGGTTCCCAATTTTCTGTAAGTTTGTTGTAGAAAATTCTTAATTTGGGATTAATTATTTATTTGAAATGTTCCCTTCACTGCCAAATCTGTTGCCATCTTTGCCATTCTGGTAAAATGTGCATGCTTATCTGTCCATCCTTTGGATACTAAAATTATATTTCTTAAAAATAGATTTTTCTTTAGCAAGTACATTGCAGTAAAACCATGCTTCAATGGAGTCCTTTTGAGGAGACCTTAACTGTTACTTTCAGTCCAAAGACAGGATGAATTTTTGGTACTTTTTTTATTACTAAAAATTCTGAAACCGCTTCCAACAGAACAAGTGTACTTTCCAATGATAACGAGGTTCAGATAATTCATTGTGTCCGTTACTTGAAATGTTACCTTGTTAGTATACTTTTAATGTGCAATTCATATCAAAAGAATCAAACTGCTTTTTAAAAAAAGAGGGGAAAAGAAAACTTGTTTCACTTTCATGTATGTGATGTTCAGTGTGTGTTTTCAATTGCCATTACTCTTTGATTTTGTCGTGTCAGTGGTAAAACCCAAGAATGTTTGTTCGTTCGAGGAAAAAAAAACTCTAGCAGTCTTCAGAAGTTTAACTTGGTACTTTGTGAGTCCCTTTAATTTAATGTAGTTGCATGGTCCATCTTAATTGTTGTGACTAAATTTTGTGGTACAACTTATTTAAAACTTTCAGATATTTTACTAAAAAATCTCTCCTGCGATTCCATCCAGTCCATTCTTTATTGCATATATTCCATATGTCAGGATGTTCAAAAAGGTGAAAGCTGTTATTTTAGCAAGACTCTACACTGAGTGGCTTAGGAAAGAGGGATTTGTTTCAGATTGTTTACTTCAAAGGAATAATGCACGATGATAGAACATTTATGGTTTAAATCAGCAAACCCATTATTTTGTAATTAAATCAAGATAGAAATGAACCAGTATATTAACCATCTATTGTACTGTGCATTGGTGAGACACCAGTCTTAAATTAAAATTCTTTGCAAAAACCCATGTTTAAATTATCAACATTCCAGGCTTGAATCCCAAGAGAATTTGCTGCAATGTTGAGTTTGCCACAATATTTAATTAGAACAAGTGTGTTACACTCCTAAAACAATTTTTTTGCATTAGCTTTTCATCAATTTTTGTATCCAGAGTACAAAATAAATCCTTTTTTTTCAAATAACTGACACTTGTGTACATATTTCCTAATACTCTCTTATAGTAATGTTTCTTCTGAGGCATCTAGTTTGTTTAGGCTACATATCAGTCATGTCTGTAGCTATTAGATTGTGACTTTTTTTCCTTTTAAAATAGCCACATGCATTTTACTCTGTATCAGAGAATATTAAATTAAAACTGAAATTTCTTAATGTGCAGTATCTAACACTTATTCATTCTATGCATTCATAAAACAGCACCCACAATATGGTGAATTAAGAAATGCCTTTATTATTGCTTGCAGTTTAGATTCTGTGAGTGAAAGAGAGTGCTATTGCTCAGTTTAATTGGTGATACTGATACTGTGGTTAAGAGGCCACTTGCGAGCTACCTATCTCGGTTATGGCCCTCAGCAGACCCAATATTTTGTTGGCTTCTGGATCTCAGTTCACACCCTGCCAGCTTTAGAGTATTGTTTTGGACAAGATAGATGTTTGTATACAGAGAAAGAGATGTTAAACAATTTCACAGACATAATGCAAAAGTAATTTTAATAAAGAAAGTTGTTTCTTTGTGGTAGCTCAACAAGAACAGCCCTTCAAGTCACTGTTCTGGACTATGGCCCTCATTGAAAAGTTAGAGCACTCATGTGGACACTGGTGTTTCTATTGTATTTAGTTGAAGAAAGAAATACCGGAACGACCCTTCGATTCCAGCCAATTACTCCAACTGATGGAAAAGTATTTCATTTACATCTGAAATAGGTGCACTTTCAAAGCTACATTCGTACAACACAAAGGCACTGAAACCAAATCCTTCTTGTGAAATAGTTCAACTTTATGGCTCCGGAGACCGACAGCAAAAGTAAATTGTAGCCTATACGAGCACTTTGCATTTGATTCACCATTTAGATTCTGCCTGCAGGTGGGTTACTCATCCACAGGAGTCAACAATGCACTTTTGATCTTGACAGTCTGTATGGGTCTCTTTCTAAATGGAAACCACACCTTGCAATTTCCAAATCATCGAGTTGGGAACTACCTACAAGAATCTGGGACCACTATTTTCACGAGTGATCATGCATAATAGCCAAGATTTATTGTATAGAAACCTAGTTTTCCCACTTATCTGACTATTGCTGGCTTTTCCTGACACTTCCTCTTCGTTAACCATTTGCACTGCTGCAAAGACAAAGACACTGCAGCAGGGAGAGAAGGCAAAAAAGTAGAAAGAAATCGAAAGGTGACGTCACAGCCAAGGGGATAAGTGATTTGGCTGGTGATTGGTGAGTAGTTTTTCTTTTTCTTTTCCCTATCAGTAAGTAACCTTTAGCATTATTGCCAAATTAATTTAATCTAGGGGTTAAGTCATGGCAGGAGAGCTTGGACACATGTTATGTGGGAAGTCAGGGATGCTTCCAGTGTCCCTGACTACATATGCAGGACGTGTATCTGGCTGCAGCTCCTGACAGACCGCATTGCGACACTGGAGCTGCGGGTGGATTCACTCTGGAGCATGCGCGATGCTGAGGATGTTGTGAATAGCACGTTTAGTGAGTTGGTCTTACCGCAGGTAAAGGTTACACAGTCAGATAAGGGATGGGTGACCAACAGGAAGAGCAGTGCAAGGAAGGTAGTGCAGGGGTCCCATGCGGTCACCCTCCTGCAAAACAGATATACCGCTTTGGGTACTGTTGAGGGGGATGACTCATCAGGGGAGAGCAGCAGCAGCCAACTCCATGGCACTGTGGGTGGCTCTGCTGCACAGGAGGGCAGGAAAAAGAGTGGGAGAACTATGGTGATAGGGGATTCAATTGTAAGGGGAATAGATAGACGTTTCTGCGGCCGCAACCAAAACTCCAGGATGGTATGTTGCCTCCCTGGTGCAAGGATCAAGGATGTCTTGGAGCAGGTGCAGGACATTTTGAAGGGGGAGGGTAAACAGCCAGTTGTGGTGCATATAGGTACCAACGATATAGGTAAAAAACGGGATGAGGTCCTACAAGACGAATTTAGGGAGCTAGGAGCTAAATTTAAAAAGTAGGACCTCAAAAGTAGTAATCTCAGGATTGCTACCAGTGCCACGTGCTAGTCAGAGTAGGAATCGCAGGAGAGCTCAGATGAAAACATGGCTTGAGCAGTGGTGCAGAAGAGAGGGTTTCAAATTCCTCGGACATTGGAACCGGTTCTGGGGGAGGTGGGACCAGTACAAACCGGACGGTCTGCACCTGGGCAGGACTGGAACCAATGTCCTAGGGGCAGTGTTTACTAGTGCTGTTGGGGAGGGGTTAAACTAATATGGCGGGGATGGGAACCTATGCAGGGAGACAGAGGGAAGTAGAATGGGGGCAGAAGCAAAAGATAGAAAGAAGAAAAGTAAAAGTGGAGGGCAGAGAAAACCCATAGCAAAAAGGGCCACATTACAGCAAAATCCTAAAGGGGCAAAGGGTGTTAAAAAGACAAGCCTGAAGGCTCTGTGCCTCAATGCGAGGAGTATTCGGAATAAGGTAGACGAATTAACTGCGCAGATAGCAGTTAACGGATATGATGTAATTGGCATTATGGAGACATGGCTCCAGGGTGACTCAAGGCTGGGAACTCAACATCCAGGGGTATTCAACATTTAGGAAGAATAGACAGAAAGGAAAAGAAGGTGGGGTGGCGTTGCTGGTTAAAGAGGAAATTAATGCAATAGTAAGGAAGGACATTAGCTTGGATGTTGTGGAATCTGTATGGGTGGAGCTACGGAATACCAAAGGGCAGAAAACGCTAGTGGGAGTTGTGTACAGACCACCAAACAGTAGTAGTGAGGTTGGGGATGGCATCAAACAAGAAATTAGGGATGCGTGCAATAAAGGTACAGCAATTATCATGGACGACTTCAATCTACATATTGACTGGGCTAACCAAACTGGTAGCAATGCGGTGGAGAAGGATTTCTTGGAGTGTATTGGGGATGGTTTTCTAGACCAATATGTCAAGGAACCAACTAGAGAGCTGGCCATCCTAGACTGGGTGATGTGTAATGAGAAAGGAATAATTAACAATCTTGTTGTGCGTGGCCCCTTGGGGAAGAGTGACCATAATATGGTAGAATTCTTTATTAAGATGGAGAGTGACGCAGTTAATTCAGAGACTAGGGTCCTGAACTTGGGGAAAGGTAACTTCGATGGTATGAGATGTTAATTGGCTAGAATAGATTGGCGAGTGATACCTAAAGGGTTGACGGTGGATAGGCAATGGCAAACATTTAAAGATCACATGGATGAACTTCAACGATTGTACATCCCTGTCTGGAGTAAAAATAAAACGGGGAAGGTGGCTCAACTGTGGCTAACAAGGGAAATTAAGGATAGTGTTAAATCCAAGGAAGAGGTATATAAATTGGCCAGAAAAAGCAGCAAACCTGAGGACTGGGAGAATGTTGTAATACAGCAGAGGAGGACAAAGGGTTTAATTAGGAGGGGGAAAATAGAATATGAGAGGAAACTTGCTGGGAACATAAAAACTGACTGCAAAAGCTTCTATAGATATGTGAAGAGAAAAAGATTAGTGAAAACAAACATAAGTCCCTTGCAGTCAGATTCAGGTGAATTTATAATGGGAATAAAGAAATGGCGGACCAGTTAAACAAATACCTTGGTTCTGTTTTCTCAAAGGAAGACACAAGTTAACCTTCTTGAAATGCTAGGGGACCGAAGGTCTAGTGAGAAGGAGGAACTGAAGGATATCCTTAAAACGCGGGAAATTGTGTTCGGGAAATTGATGGGATTGATAAATCTCCGGGGCCTGATAGTCTGCATCCCAGAGTACTTAAGGAAGTGGCCCCAGAAATAGTGGATGTATTGGTGATCATTTTCCAACGGTCTATCGACTCTGGATCAGTTCCTATGGACTGGAGGGTAGCTAATGTAACTGTTTAAAAAAGGAGGGAGAGAGAAAACGGGTAATTATAGACCGGTTAGCCTGACATCAGTAGTGGAAGAAAATGTTGGAATCAATTATTAAAGATGAAATAGCAGCACATTTGGAAAGCAGTGACGGGATCAGTCCAAGTCAGCATGAATTTATGAAAGGGAAATCATGCTTGACAAATCTGGAATTTTTTGAGGATGTAACTAGTAGAGTGGAGAAGGGAGAACCAGTGGATGTGGTATATTTGGACTTTCAAAAGGCTTTTGACAAGGTCCCACACACGAGATTGGTGTGCAAAATCAAAGCACATGGTATTGGGGGTAATGTACTGACGTGGATAGAGAACTGGTTGGCAGACAGGAAGCAGAGAGTTGGGATAAATGGGTCCTTTTCAGAATGGCAGGCAGTGACTAGTGGGGTGCCACATGGCTCAGTGCTGGGACCCCAGCTCTTTACAATATACATCAATGATTTAGATGAGGGAAGTGAGTGTAATATCTCCAAGTTTGCAGATGACACTAAACTGGTTGGCGGTGTGAGCTGTAAGGAGGACGCTAAAAGGCTGCAGGGTGATTGGACAGGTTAGGTGAGTGGGCCAATGCATGGCAGATGCAGTATAATGTGGATAAATGTGAGGTTATTCACTTTAGGGGCAAAAACACAAAGGCAGAATATTATCTGAATGGCAGCAGATTAGGAAAAGGGGAGGTGCAACGAGACCTGGGTGTCATGGTTCATCAGTCATTGAAAGTTGGCATGCAGGTACAGCAGGCAGTGAAGAAGGCAAATGGCACGTTGGCCTTCATAGCTAGGGGATTTGAGTATAGGAGCAGGGAGGTCTTACTGCAGCTGTACAGGGCCTTGGTGAGGCCTTACCTGAAATATTGTGTTTAGTTTTGGTCTCCCAATCTGAGGAAGGACGTTGTTGCTATTGATGGAGTGCAGCGAAGGTTCACCAGACTGATTCCCGGGATGGCAGGATTGACATATGAGGAGAGACTGGATCAATTGGGCCTGTATTCACTGGAGTTTAGAAGAATGAGAGGGGATCTCATAGAAACATATAAAATTCTGACTGGACTGGATAGTTCGATGCAGGAAGAATGTTCCCGATGTTGGGGAAGTCCAGAACTAGGGGACATAGTCTTAGGATAAGGCGTAGGCCATTTAGGACTGAGATGAGGAGAAACTTCTTCACTCTGAGTTGTTAACCTGTGGAATTCCCTACTGCAGAGAGTTGTTGATGTCAGTTCATTGGATATATTAAAGAGGGAGCTAGATATGGCCCTTATGACTAAAGTAATCAAGGGGTATGGAGAGAAAGCAGGAAAGGGGTATTGAGGGAATGATCAGCCATGATATTGAATGGTGGTGCAGGCTCGAAGAGCCGAATGGCCTCCTGCACCTATTTTCTATGTTTCTAAATTGGCATGCTTTGTGACAATTTTAAGCCTGAAAATGGGTGCAACACATACCAGTTTCTACTGCCAGAAGTTGTAAAGTTTAGAGAGAAAACAGTGTGAGGTGGAATCTGGGGAGAATATTGCTAGTATTCTTGAACAGACGATCTCGTACGTATGAAACCATCTGCACTGGTTGGGATACTCCAAGCTAAGTCCAGGGATTCTCAACTAGTATTCCTGTGCTCATGCTGGGACATGTTTACATCTGTGTTTTAGTTCTGGGAGTGGCCCAAGTAAAGATCTGGTGGTTATTCTTCGAGTCAAAGGCCCACATCAAGGAGTCTATTCTAACCATGGCCCTAAAAGACAACTATGTCGGTAACCACAAAGTCAAGTCTTGTTTTTCTTGGAAACTTAAATTCTGTGTTCCAGTATTTTCTTGCGTCTTTGCCACCTAGTACTGATTCTTTGGCACAGCTGGGTGCTGATATTCTGGCAGTTCAAAATCTATGTATAATGGGGAAATTACCCTATTATGGTAACTGTTGCAGTTGTCATTGTGTTGAGGTTTTGACACTAGCAAGCACAGAGACTGTTAATAAACATCGGTCTTCCGATCTATTCTTGCTAACTCAGTAAGAGGACAGCAAGGCTCTTGGTTATCAATAACCAGAAAAGTTGCCTTTTGCAAAATCTCCATGCTAACTCCTTTTACCTCAACCCTCTTTGCCTAACTTGCAGCCCATCTTGAAATCATAAGCCTTTTCCTTAAAGTTTCCTCTTGCTTTGACTTGGGTACTGAGCCACCCTTCTGTATCTGTTGATGAACCTCTTGCTTAATTTAAATGCAAAAATCTGACAATCAAATCCTCCTCTAGCTAACAAGAGTTGGACATTGTGGCTATGAGTGCTTGTATTATGGAACTAGTAGATTTAATATCTCCACTTAACCAAGAAAGCCCATTGCTACCCTCCGTGGTTACTGACCTCACTCCAAATCAGGAATCTGTTTGGAAAGAATCAAAAAATAATGTTTGGAGTCAGTTTCTCGATCCACTCAGTTATGAGATTTTGATTGTCCCTTATGCTGCTTCTGTGGAAAGTTTAAAATAATGAGATTGAGGAATTATCCCAGTCAGTGATTTTCATTTGAAGTTATTGTGATAGTTCAGGCTATTTCTCAAGTTCACTGCTAGACTGTAGTTTCTGTAAGTAGATTGAATCACTTGTGTTTTTATTCTGAGGTATATGGATTAGCATAGTCCAAATCTAATAATTAACTAGTAACTTGTTCACTGGAGAATCTGTGGATGTCTACTAAATTTTGCCATCACCTCGAAAGGTATAAAAATACCAGATTACTACCTACAGGGTAAAATTATTCATCTGGATTTATTTAGATACAAATAGTACATGAGCAGAAAGATTAGCAATATGCTAACAGTACAGTAATCAAACGTGTGTTTTAAACCAAATGCATTAACTTTAAAATCAGGCTTCTGTAGAAAGCACCTGTCTATGTTCTTGAAGAAACTGGTAAATAATTTAACATTATTTTCTTAAGGAGCCCTTTTTTACAAAGAGGTAAGATTGATAATTTAAAAAAAACTAAAGGTATCTGGATTATGAGGGTATCTTTTTTGTTAAATTAGAGGTCTCTTTGAAGAATATGTGAGGAGCATCATATTACCATAAGCAATGAGGTAATGGCCAAAAGATTACCTCCCTCCCACCCCAACCCAAGGGAAGGCTTTCATACTTTCCGAATTTAATTGGTTCTTGGCACCTAATACCAGGAAATCACATGACTGCTAACAAAATGAAGACTTCATATAAAGTGGCTTTGCAGGACATATCATGGAGACAAACAAGAGATCTATTTTTGGTAGTCCAACAGCAATAAGGCAACAGCAACTGGCATGTATCAGTACTGTAGTTTCTCCAACCCCAGATGCTACCTTGGACAGTTCTTTGAATACAAACAATATAAAATTGCTGAAGAAGTTGCCTCAGCGCCTGTGCTACTGTGTTACCTTACCAGTATTGACAGGTTTGCCAGTGTGAGACTCCAGACATTTTTTAGATATGACAAATCTTATCTTGTCATATGATTGAGTGAGACTGACTGCTAGGAAAAATTACTCCATTCAGGTGCATTAGTCAACCTTTCTAGACAGACCATTTTCTTATTTTGGTATTTTTACTGCTTTGGGACAAAATTCTCGAAGATACCATTTTATGACCATTGACTGGACAAAACATTTAGCTTGGCATTAGAGGAATTTAAACCCCACAGGCTTACTAACTATGGGCTCAATTTTCCCCAGTTAACTGCACTGTTTTTTTGGTGTAAATTAAAATATCCAACTTTCCCCAAAGTTACTGTGCCAGCGTAATTCAGTTACGATTATTTTAGGTTAGTATTTTTTTTGCGTCTTGGGAGGCGTAACCTGATGTCTGCGGCAGTTTTTCACATTTAAGCAAGTTTGGCCAACTTGCATTTTTCCGAGGATGGCGTATGTGACCACTCCCAAAAAACCTTCTGGGTACTGAAGAAAAACCAGCGCACGTTAAAAAATCGGCGTAGAAAGACACCATTGTTTTTCGGCAAAGTTTTGGAGGGAGTCAAGAAGGCAAACAATATGCATCACGAAGCTTAATTTTTTCAAAGTCAAAAGAGAGAAAATGAAAGTCTAATGCAATTCTTTAATTTTTGATTTTTTTTTTTCCAAAGTGGTGGGGTGAAAAAAAATCAAAAATTAAAGAATTGCATTAGACGTCATTGCCCCAAGTGTCTTCATTGAATACCTAGTTTCCCGTTCTAAGCAAGCTTAAGGTGGGGTGGGGGGGGGTGGCGGAGGAAGAGAGAAAGAGAAAGAGAGAGGAAAGAAGGTTTAAGTCCTTTGTCCTGCTCTTTTGAACTTCTTGCAAAGCTACAATTTAACTAAAGGGCAATATTGACAATGCCATACCTCGTGCAAGCCTTCTGCATGATGGTGCTGCGGAGGAGACAATTGATTTGACGTCATCGCATGAGGAACCTCAGAGCACGTAGGATGATGCAGCAGGCCTTGCCCACATCGGGTATATCGAGACGGGCATTCGTACCTGCACCTGAGTGATGCAGACTGTGTCAGAAGGCTGCGTTTCCACAAAAGTTGTAACCGAGATCGGAGTTAGTAAAAGCAGACCTGCAACCTAGAAGTGTCAGGAGGTTTGCTTTGTCAGTTGAAGTGAAGGTTACAGCTGCACTTTCATTCTATGCATCTGGATCATTCCTGGTGTAGGGGGAAATGGGAAGACTTCTCCCATGAGTGGACCCTCTGAGATAGAGGGTCGACGCTTGCCCCAACCCACGTAGCAGTTCTCGAAGTTAGCAGACAGACGGATGGCAAGGTATAACGATCTTTAATTACGAACGTCTGGGAACCCCTCTCATCACGGCTGCCTGAAAGATGCTCCCTGAATAGCAAAATTGTACATCGTTTATATATTTCATAGATCTCTTCGCCCCCCAGTACGACCTCCCTCTATCTCTAATTGGGTTACCTTATTAGTAATATTTTGGATTGACAGACCAAAATCTCAAGGCAACTTTTAGATCTTAACTGGGATGACCTCATTGGGTTAGAATTTGCTGATCGTACGTAGCGCCTAAAAATCTGTTTAGAGTCTTTTCACAGAATCTTATCTTGTCGGACTGGACATTCCTTAATGTTATCTAATGTTTTGGTACATCAATTGTACATCAATGCTGAATCAGAGGCCTTTGGGTCCTTGGTGTTGGAATATGTCAGAATGTGAGGTCAGCCACAGACCACCTGTCCCTTTTGCTGAGCCAATGTCGAAGCCGGCACTTTAAACCTTATTTTGCTTATACCCCTAATGTCAATTTTCTCTTATACCTGGCTACAACTGGGGATGCATGCGCCATTTCTCAACATGCAATACATATCTATATTTGGCAGGTGACTGCTGCACTGTATGCCCAGAGGAATGATTACAGAAAGTTCCCCATGACCGCCCAGGCAATGTATGAATAGGCTGTGGGCTTCTCCAGGATTGCTGGCTTCCCAAAGGTACAAGGCTGAATTGATTGTACCCACATCGCCTTGCGAGCACCTTTGGAGGATTCCGAGATGTGCACGAACAGAAAAGGCTTCCACTGTTATTGTGCAGCTTCATGTGTGACGACATGCATCACATGTCCGTTGATGCGAGATACCCTGGAAGCACCCATGATGTGTTCATCCTATGCGAGAGCGCTATATATGACATGATAGGTCCAAGTCAGCATGGATTTGTGAAAGGGAAATCATGCTTGACAAATCTTCTGGAATTTTTTGAGGATGTTTCCAGTAGAGTGGACAAGGGAGAACCAGTTGACGTGGTGTATTTGGACGTTCAGAAGGCTTTCGACAAGGTCCCACACAAGAGATTAATGTGCTAGGTTAAAGCACATGGGATTGGGGGTAGTGTGCTGACGTGGATTGAGAACTGGTTGGCAGACAGGAAGCAAAGAGTAGGAGTAAATGGGTACTTTTCAGAATGGCAGGCAGTGACTAGTGGGGTACCGCAAGGTTTTGTGCTGGGGCCCCAGCTGTTCACGGATTGTCTTGACCGGTATTTTGTGGCAAATGACCTAAACAAAGACAAGATGCAGAGAAGCGCAGGGCAGTTCTTCTCACCGTCTGTGGCCCCACGATCTATGCACTCATCAAGAATCTGCTCTCTCTCACTCTTCCTACAGAAAAGGATTACAAAGAACTGTGTGCTCTAGTTCGGGAACACCTTAAACCTACAGAAGGAATCCTCAGGGCTTTGCAAATTTGGGCCTGCGTTGGAAGACATGCTGCGTGACTTTTTCGTGATCGGGGTCAACCACAAGGCGATCTTAAGTAAGCTGCTGGCTGCGGAAATGCTGGACCTCAGCCAGGTCATCACCATCGCCCAGGCTTTCATGTCCACGCAGAAAAGCACGAAGCAGATATCGCAACAAAACAGGAACTCCACGGCAAGTACTGTGTACAAAATTGTATCGATGGCCGGCAGAGCTGCACATGGCAGGGACTACTCGACCGCGTCTGCAAGACCGGGAGCCGCTCAAAGTTCGCCATCGAGGGCCTACTCGACTGCGTATGTGAGAACGGGAGCTGCTCAAAGTTTGCCATTAAGGGCCTACTCAACTGCCGATGCAAGAACGGGAGCCGCTCAAAGCCCGCCATCGGGCGCAAATCCGAGCTCAACGTGTTGGCGTTGTGGAGGCAATCACTGACCCCATCAGTGCCGCTTCAGGCAGTATGTATGCAGAGGGTGTGCGAAGACTGGGCATCTTCAGCGGACGTGTCCACAGCAGAGCAAGCAAGCTGCGACACATCATGTGGATGATGATCAATCCAGCATGGATCTGGCAATGCAGCCCGAGGCATTTGGGAGCTCCGAGGAGGAAGTGTATAACATACGTGCGTTCCTAACAAAGAGCCAACCGATAATGATGGAAGTAAAATTAAACGGCGTGCCGGTATCCATGGAATTAGACACGGGTGCAAGTCAATCGATAATGAGCCAGAGGACTTTCGAAAAGCTGTGGGAGACCAAGGCGGAGAGACCCAAGCTGAGTCCGATAAATGCGAAGTTGCCCACCTACACCAAAGAGCTCATACCAGTGATCGGTAGTGCAGCAGTAAGCGTGTCGTACAAGGAGCGGTTCATGATCTATCTTTATGGATTATCCCGGGCAACGGCCCATCGTTATTCAGCAGGAGTTGGCTCGAGAAAATAAAATGGAAATGGTACGATATCAAAGCTTTATCATCAGCGGATGATGATTTGTGTGCTCAAGTGCTGAGCAAATTTCCCTCACTGTTTGAACCGGGAATTGGCAGCTTCAAGGGAGCCAAGGTGCAGATTCATCTAGGCCCAGATGCAAGGCTCATCCATCACAAAGCCAGGCCGGTCCCGCACATGATGAGAGAAAAGGTTGAGCTCGAATTGGACAGGCTTCAACGTGAGGGAGTCATCTCACCGGTGGAATTGAATGAATGGGCCAGCCCCGTTGTTCTGGTGTTAAAGAGCGACAGCACGGTCAGGATTTGTGGAGACTACAAGGTCACGATTAGCTGAGTTTCGAAACAAGATCAGTACCCGCTACCGAAAGCTGATGACCTGTTTGCAACGCTAGCCGGGGGAAATCGTTCACCGAGTTGGATTGAACGTCAGCCTAGATGACACGGGAACTGGTTGAATCATCAAAGAAACTTACATGCATCAACACGCACAAAGGACTGTTTATTTACAACAGGTGCCCTTTTGGCATTCGTTCGGCGGCAGCCATATTTCAGAGAAACATGGAGAGCCTATTGAAATCCGTCCCCAGGACCGTGATATTCCAAGACGACATCCTAGTTACAGGTTGTGACACCGCGAGCACCTGCACAATCTGGAAGAGGTTCTGCGTCATCTGGACAAAGTGGGACTCAGGCTGAAATTTTGAAGTGCGTTTTCATGGCACCAGAGGTCGAATTCCTTGGACGAAAGATTGCTGCAGATGGAATCAGGCCTACAGACGCGAAAACAAAGGCCATCGAAAATGCGCCCAGGCCCCAGAATGTGACGGAGCTGCGTTTGTTCCTGGGTCTCCTCAACTACTTCGGTAACTTCCTACCCAAATTGAGCTCAGTATTAGAGCCTTTGCACAAGCTGCTCAGGAACGGAGATGACTGGGTGTGGAGTGGACTTCAAGACAGAGCCTTTGAGAAGTCAAGAAATCTGTTGTGTTCCCACAAGCTACTGGTACTTTATGACCCATGCAAGCATCTAGTTTTGACCTGTGATGAGTCGTCCTATGGGGTCGGCTGCTTACCCCAGAAAGCCAATGAGTCAGCCAAACTACTACCAGTTGCATACGCATCTCGAAGCCTGTCCAAGGCGGAAAGAGCCTACAGCATGGTAGAGAAAGAGGCTTTAGCATGTGTTTAGGGGTTAAAAAAAAAATGCACCAGTACCTTTTTGGGCTTCGCTTCGAGCTGGAAACCAATCACAAGCCGTTTATATCGTTGTTCTCGGAACATAAAGGTATCAATACTCGCGTCTCGTCCCGCATCCAGAGGTGGCCGCTAACATTATCTGCCGATAATTATGTCATTCGCCATAGACCAGGCACCGACAACTGCGCTGAAGCATTGAGCTGGTTACCGTTGCCCACACCGGAGGTGGAAACGCCAATGCCCGCTGTTATGTCTCAAATAAAGCAATGCAACTGAGTACTGCAGACGTGAGTAAATATGACCTCAGTCTCTTTATTCTAACTCCAGAGTGTTGGTACAGCATGGGAGGCCTGCTTATATACAGTGCTCCCAAGGGATGCTGGGATCCCTTGGGACTCCAACAGATACGCCCTCTGATGGCGGTATAATGCTGCTTACATAGTGTTGCATACATAACACCCGCAGAGCTACTCATGGTCACAGATGCCTTTGAGTGAAGGGTCACCTGTCACTGCTCAACAAGTTAAGGCCTGGATCAGCCAGAATCCAACCCTATCGGTAAAACATTCTGTTCTTAACAGGGACTGGTCGACCATCCCCAAGGAAATGGTTGATGAAACCAAACCATACAGCCGTCTCAAAGATGAGCTTTCCATCCAGTCCGACTGTTTACTGTAGGGTAATCGTGTTGTAATGCCCAAGAAAGGCAGGGCAAGATTTGTACGGGAGTTACATAGTACGCATCTCGATATTGTCATGATGAAGGCCATCGCCAGGTCCCATGTTTGGTAGCCTGGCATTGACTCGGACTTAGAATCATGCGTGTATCAGTGCAGCACTTGCATGCAGTTAAGAAATGCCCCAAAGGAAGCTCCGTTTAGTCTGTGGTCATGGCCATTCAAACCGTGGTCTAGAATCCACATTGACTTTGTGGGCCCCTTCCTCGGTAAAATGTTTTTTGTGGTGGTGGATCCATACTCCAAATGGATAGAATGAGTGATCATGTCATCCAGCACTTCCACTGCCCCCATTGAGAACCTGAGAGCCATGTTTGCCACACATTATCTGCCAGACATTGTTGTCAGCGACAACGGACCGTGTTTCACGAGCCTGGGATTTCAAGAGTTCATGAAACGCAACGGCATAAAACACATGAGGTCAGCCCCGTTCAAACCTGTATCCAATGGTCAAGCGGAGCGGGCAGTTCAAACCATCAAGCAGAGCGTGAAACATGTAACTCACGGTTCCTTGCAGACACGCGTGTTACAGGACAAGGGCACACACGCTCACCGGTGTCCCGCCTGCAGAACTATTGATGAAGAGAGGCCTCAAAACCAGGCTTTCTCTAGTCCATCCTGACCTTAACGATCATGTCGAAACATGACATCAACGCCAGCAGTGGCATCACGACTGTGCCGCAGTGTCACGTGACATATCTGTAAATGACCCAGTGTATGTACTTAACCATTGTCAAGGGCCCAAATGGCTCCCGGGCAATGTTACGGATAAGGAGGGTAACAGGGGGTATATGGTTGAGCTCAAGAATGGGCAGATGTGCAGGAAACACATTGATCAAATCAAGCTAAGACACACTGACGAACCGGAACAGTTGGAAGAAGACACCGCGAGCTGAGACGATCAACTAATTCGCGTCCAGCCATCAGAAGAACCCACTGTGGTCAACACCCAGCCCCAAGTCACGAGAGACTCAGAAAGCACTGGGATTGTACTGAGACGGTCAACCAGGGAGCGAAGGGCTCTGGACCGTCTGAACTTGTAATATGGACTTGTGCCAAGAACTGGCGGGGGGGGGGGAAATGATGTAATGTATGTACATAAGGTCTGCCCACCAACAGGGGGCACTATCATCGGAGGTCCTAGAGTCATATGCAGGCCCAGTATACAAACTGAACTTCACCTTTGTATCTTCACTTCTGGAAGCCATTAAAGACTGGTCACTGGCTCACAGAACGGAGTTCATTGTATCATTTCATACACTGCAGGACCCATCAAAGCAGCGACCCTGTCTTCGAAGTGTGTCAGTGGGTGCAGATTTTCTGGGACTCCTCCTGTTCGAGTTCTTTCTCTTTTGTTGTCTGCCACCTTCCTCTGCAAAGCTGAAAATATAACTTTTTAGAGAGGGTGTCTTTCTGCTGGGTGGGACATACAGATGGTCACGTTTACAATTGCAATTCCAGTGAATAAATGAAAATATTACTTTAACTACTTGACCAAGTTCCTGCCATTAACTTTTGCACTGGCCTCCAGATCTCGTGGTGGTCACCATTGCACAGTAATCTTCTGCAACTTGGTTCCAGCGTTTCCTCATTTCTTTTGGTGAAACTTCTATCTGACCTCTGCTGGTGTCCAGCTCGTGGCATCTGTCCTCAATTACAGGAACTAGTGCCTCCACTTCGTCCTGAGAGAAATTCTTGGTCCTTGAGCCGCATTGCATGTTGCAGCTCTGATAAAATTCTCACACACAACTGGCTCTTTAAAAATGGCCGATTGCAGACCGGGATGTGTATTGGGCATGCGTGCTCATAGCAGTCACGTAAAAAATTTCATTATTTTTTCCACACATGCGTAGGGGGGGGGGGGCGTTGGTTTTTTTGGTGCAGACATTAGGCTCCACCCCCCTGAAGCTAAAGGACAGGCTGCATGGCACCAATTTAAAAAATTAGAATGGGGAAACTTGCAAGTTCTTTTTTTGGAGTAACTCTTGAAATACACAAAAAAATGGCATTGGGGAAAATTGAGCCCCATGTTTCTCTCTCCCAATAAAGTATGACTGTCTGAATTTACAATATGCACTCCTGGTGTAGAAAGCTGAGTGGGGGAGCAAAAATTCTTAACATTTACCTTCATATTCCCTAAAGTCTTTCACTTCTCTGCTTCTCTCACCAACTTCAACCTTCTGAAAATACATCTTTTAACCACTTTTTAAAATCACCCCCTCATAATCTCTCCTTCACAGCTCAGCATCCATTCATTTTTCAGTTTTGTGAGGCAAAATCAAACTCTTTATTTCCAAACTCTTCAGAACAATTCTGTCGAAGATTAACAAAAACAATACATGAAAGACCTTGGCGTGTAATTGCTACAATGTGTTTACTCCCATCAGTACCGAAGGATGTTTTATACTTTAATGATGCTACATAAATGCAAGTTATTGCGACAATGTCAGCTTGGCGCTATTGGTTGGATGGTTGCCTCCACATCAAAAAGTTGTAGGTTCATGCTTCCTCTTCGGGAATTGATACATCAGTGCGGTACTGATGGAGTGCTGCATTGTTGGAAGGGTTATCTTTCAGATGATATGTTAAACTGACGTACTGCTGATTGTTCAGCTGCATGTAAAGGGTCCCATGGCACTATTCAAAGAAGAACAGGGAGTTCTCCCATGTATCCTGAACAACGTTCAGCCTTTGCCAACACCACTGAAAACATATTAACTGGCCATTTATATCATTTGCTATAGGGAACTTTGCTGTACATATCGACTTGCTGCATTTGTCTACATAAGAGTGATTACATTTCAAAAGTAAATCATTGGCGGTAGAATGTTTTGGGACATCCTGAGGTTGTGAAAATAGATATGTGAATTCAAGTTACTTTTTCTTATAAGCAACCACACTATTAACTAAGCCACGGTCAGCTACTGGAATCAGTGCTTTGCTGGAGAAATCAGAGTTGGTACCATGAGTAATATTCCTTTACATGCACTTGTGGGTACACATGTTGCCTCATCATCAACCAGAAAATCAATTCTACTGTTATCCACGATTTTACAATTATCCCATCAAGGGCAAAATGCTAGTTTAAGGGAAAATTGGTAAACTACATTTGTGTATATAAAGCAACAGCATACTGATGGTATGGAATATGTTCCATTTTTGTTTTAAAAAAAACTTTTGCTTAAGAGTTAATAAATAAGAAATGTACCAGTCTTGAAGCAGACAGGATAAAGTAAACAGAACAAGCAATAAAGAAGCAATGAATGTGGGGGAGGGAAAGAGACTTTGCTTGCTATTTGCCGATAAATTATAAACACATTCTTTGCAAACACACTTAGGATTTCACTAGAAATAATGCACAGAAGAAACAATCTCTCCCAAGTATTAATGCAGCAATTGATCCTCCGATTGAGGAAGTAAGTCAGACAGGGAAAATAAATTGCTTAAAGCACCATCAAAGCCAATAATTTCAAATGATATTTCAGCTTCTACCTTATCTTCATGTGAGAGTCCCAATCTTTATTTTGCTCCCTGTAACAAATATTAAAAGTCCAAATAAAAGCAGCTTATTCCCTGGTTTCCTGTCTGAGAATTCTGCAATGTGATTGGCTGCTTAGACAGCTTGTTGGCATCACAGCAGCATCGCACGAGGAATACCCATTATAGAGCGCCGAAAGCAATTGAACGTTGAAAAAGGCAAACTTCTCACCGGAGATCGTGTGATCGCTGAATCAACCATCTGCTTTATAATTGACGAGATAAAATTGTCAGTTATTTTGCATTATTTGACAAATAACTTGCACCTTAAATTCCTAGCTCACTGAGCTAATACAAGGAATCAGTACTGCTGCCATGTTTGAAATTATTGGCTTTGATGGTGCTTTAAGCAATTTATTTTCCCTGACTTATATACAAACTTTTTTTTAATTAAATTTTTTGAGAATTGTAATTTTTGTCACAATGGAGAAATTTGACACTCCACAAATATAAAAATTAGTTTTTCAGGGCCAGAACGTTTGTTTATCAGTCAACATACTGTTAAAACCCCAGTTATACCTATTCCAACAGGGCTTAGCATTTAATGGGGTATTTAACAGTGATATTACCACGGAAAAGCCCAAGGTTTCATCAGTTTCACTGATTTCACTGCTTATACTGATTGCCAGCTATGGCCGAGGGGGTTTGTCTGTAGCACTATCAGAGCAGTGACTAACTGACCGCAACTTCAGGATTTCCACATTTAGATGCTCCTGCGCTAAATCCTGAAAATGCCATCAGTTTCAGAGGGGTAATTACAGCAAACGCTGACAACTCGTCATCATTAACCACTACAAATTCTGGCCCATTATGTTTTCCATTTCCCACATTAGCCATCCTATGGCCTCTGAGTAAGATTCCTAATTCATTGCCAAACAAATGTTGAATTAGTACTGAGAACTCGGTTGAAACGATACCAACTTTTAAACCAAGCTTTTAGAAACTATCCCGACTGTTTTCTATAGGCATATAAATAGCAAATGGGTAGTAAAAGGAGCGGTGGGGCCGATTAGGGACTAAAAAGGAGGTCTGCGCATGGAGGCAAAGGTTATGGCTGAAGTACAAAATGCTTTGTATCTGTCTTCACCAAGGAAGAAGATGCTGCTAATGTCATAGTGGAAGAACAGGTAGTGCAGGTACTGGATGAGATAAAAATTGATAAAAGAGTAGTATTAGAAAGGCTGGCTGAAAAAGTAGATAAGTCACCAGGACTGGATGGGATGCATCCTAGGATACTGAGGGAGGTTAAGGTGGAATTCGTGGCAGTACTGGCCATAATCTTCCAATCCTCCTTAGATATGGCAGTGGTGCCAGAGGACTGGAAAATTGTAAATGTTGCACCCTTATTCAAAAAAGGATGTGAGGATAAAGCCAGCAACTACAGGCCAGTCAGTTTAACCTCGGTGGTGGCGATGCTTTTAAAAACAATAAGCAGAGACAAAATTAACAATCGCTTGGACGTGTGGTTTAATTAAGGAAAGCCAGTACAGATCTGTTAAAGGCAAATCATGTTTAACTAAGTTGATTGAGCTTTTTGTTGAGTTAACTGTTGTGTATGCAATAACTGTTAGACTGAGTACTGTTTAACTCCAAGTGGTATACTTTGGTTCTGTTTTATTAAGGTCCAAAGTGACTAATATACAAAATGGCTGGCCTTTTATACTTGGGCTGCACACACGTACGTGCAGCCCAATGGCCTCCAACAGTGACGCCATCTAGTGGCTAGTGATCCCAAAAGCACATACATGACAGTAACAGAGAGGGTTGATGAGGGAAATGCGGTTGACGTGGTGTCATGGACATCGAAAAGGCATTTGATAAAGTGCCACATAATAGGCTTGCCAGCAAAGTTGAAGCCCATGGAATAAAAGAGACAGTGGCAAGATGGATACAAAATTGGCTAAGTGACAGGAAACAGAGAGTAGTGGTGAATGGTTGTTTTTCCCATAGGAGGAACATATACAATGGTGTTCACCAAGGGTCGGTACAAGGACCACTGCTTTTCTTGACATATATCAATGACTTGGATGTGGGTGTACAGGGCACAATTTCAAAATTTGCAGATGACACAAAACTTAGAAATAAAGTGAACAGTGAGGAGGATAGTAATAGATTTCAAGAAGACATAGACAGGCTGGTGGAATGGCCATACACGTGGCAGATGAAATTTTACGCAGAAAATGCAAAGTGATACATTTTGGTAGAATGAACCAGGAGAGTCAATATAAACTAAAGGGTACAATTGTAAAGGTGGTGCATGAACAGAGAGACCTGGGGGTACATATGCACAAATCGTTGAAGGTGGCAGAGCAGTTTGAGAAAGCGGTTAAAAAAATATATGGGTTCCTGGGCTTCATAAATAGAGGTATGAGTTCAAAAGCAACGAAGTTCTGATGAACTTTTATAAAACACTGGTTCGGCCTTAATTGGAGTATTGTGTCCAATTCTGGGCACTGCACTTTAGGAAGGATGTGAAGGCCTCAGAAAGGGTGCAGAAAAGATTTATGAGAATGATTCCAGGGATGAGGGACTTCAGTTACGTGGCTAGACTAAGGAAGCTGGGGTTGTTCTCCTTGGAGCAGAGAAGACTGAGAGGAGATTTGATGGAGATGTTCAAAATCATGATGGGTCTAGACAGAGTAGATAGAGAGAAACTATTCCCATTAGCAGACGGGCAGAGAACTAGAGGACACAGATTTAAGGTGACTGGCAGAAGAACCAAAGGCGACATAAGGACAAACTTTTTTATGCAGCGAGTAGTTACGATCTGGAATGCACTGCTCGAAAGGGTGGTGGAGGCAGACTCAATCGTGACTTTCAAAAGGGAATTGGATAAGTACCTGAAAGAAAAAGATTTGCAGGGTTATGGAGAAAGGGCGTGGGAGTGGGACTAACTGGGAGATGCTCTTGCAGAGAACCAGCACGGGCTCGATGGGCCAAATGGCCTCCCTCTTTGCTGCAATCATTTTATGATTCTATGAACTTGTTTCAAGTAGGACCCTTCCCTTTAACAGTTTGGACTGGATTTAAAACCAGTTTCCAGAAGTTAGACCATGAGGATGAGTTTCTACATGGATTCTCCCACTTATCCACCATAACCTTGGTGGAAGAGCTACGGCAATCAATGAAAATGGTGTAAACTGACGTGGTACATGTGTGATACCCATCCAAGAAGTGTGAATTATGATGGTAATGGGGAGGGATTTACAATGCTATATTGATTCCAGAGTAAAGTCCATACCAGATTCATTCTGATGTATACTTAGTGGTATAAATGCATACCAAATGTTTCCCTTTATGGCAACATGCAGGGTTTGCCATGGTTCATCTACTTAAGTTACGGCAGGAGAACCACAAAATTATATTTTATTGCCCATGTGAATGCGCTAAAACAGGAAAACCAAAATTTATTTCTAACATTATTAAATGGGAATAAAATTATCAATACTTTGTGTTACTATGACTCAAGAACACAGCAAAAAAATTGTTTAACTATTGTACATTAGCATAATCAGAAATTCCGGAGAAATGTTTATTGAAATTAATGAAAGTTGTCAATAGCCATCACTTGCAAATTCATTCACATATTTTACAGCTTGTTTTTGAAAATGTTTGCAATTTTGGGCAGCTGAGTGCAATGTTCCCTTTAAGCTGCAAAGTCGCACATGACCTGCAAGTCCCACGCAGTTGGCTCAACAACGTTCTAAAAGCAAATAACGCATATGCGCGGTAATTTCAATGGGCCGCACAGCCCCTTAAAAAAAATTAAAGCACACCCCAAAAAATTAAAGCGAACATTGGCTGAGTGGCATGGTATTCTGATGTATTAATGCCCAGTGACATGAACCAACAGGCTTTAGTTTTACATCCAGGCTTAATCTTTGGGCTTCCACTGGATGGCAAAGCTGCCCACATTTGAGTTGCCAGACACAGCACCAAGCAAAAGGAAGATCAGTAGGGTTCCTGAGGAATTGTACTTGAGCACCCTCTTCTGTCTGGGTACAGTGTGGCATTGGCAGTGGTTCTGGAGATGTCTGCAGCCGCTCGTGTGCTCAGAATCTACAGTACAAACCCTGATGTATTACAAAAGGGAGACGAAGGGAGAACAAAATTAACCAACAGGAAGGAAAATTATTTTAAAATTGCACTTTGGAAAAAAAAGTCTGAGACTACTGCCACAGCAAAACTGGATATACAGAAAGATTTCTTGATTATATGATGACTCAGTGTCACAGTCCCGAATTACTATTTCTAATCCACCTACACACATGTATAAATGCTGTATACATCCATATTGAAAAACAGTTATTCATTGTTCATATAATAATTGGGCTATTATGAGGACCAGCGATACTAATGGATAGCAAGGAGAATGGATTGAATACAAGGCAAGCATTTAATGTTTGGAGAGGGGATTTAGTTGAAGTTCCACTCGTAACTTATAGCGGGCCTGGCACGAAACCAACTCTTGAGGGTGGTCCTGTTTATATTTAAAAAGCATAAATCATCTTGATATGCTATATGTTTCAGTGAGTGGACTTCGAATAATTTTTGGGTTCAATTGGATCTCGAAACATTACCATGCCATTAGATTCACACCTTCCAAGCTGCCACAGTGGAAATATTTGACATATACATTTCCACCACAAATAATCTGGTATGGACTTGACTCTAGAATCAATTTAACATTGTAAACCTTTCACCCATTATCAGCATAAATCACACCTCTGGGCATGGGTTTCTTATCTGTATCATGTCTTCGAAATATAAATGCTGACATGAGTTTTTGATTTCTTGCACCCATCTCCTAGTAACAGTGACAGTGGTAGGGAGAGAGAAACACCAAGCTGCTATTCTTGTCCTTAGCCTGAATGATTTGGATTGACCTGCCGTACTAGAAATACCACAAATTTCTGTTTGGTAACCAGACTGAACATAGTTCTGGAGTCACTCAAAGGGCCCAATGTAAGCTGGATGGCAAAGAGATACATAATAGGTGCCCTTCAGTTTCATTATAAACCAAATTTTTCATTTCTCTGAAATAAATAGATGCCCTTGATTATTTAATGTATGAAACATAAATTCTGAGGTAAATCCAGAAATCCAGGTTTATTCCCTGAAGTAAGAACACGTTATTGTAGCAGCAGATTGTTGGCTTCACGTTATAAGGAGGGGCAGTAGCATTTACATTGATCTAACTGAGGAGAACACAAAAAAGAGACCATTCTGGCCCATTATCATTGTGTTCATGTGTTTACCTTCTAATAATTCAGATGAAGTGGAATACATTGTGTCATATTATATTCTCATCTCCGATCAATATGTCAAAAGGTAGTTAAATCACTTGATAAATAATTGATATTAGGTTTCAAACAAACATTATTGTCTGTTAGAATCAAGCTATATCTGATAAGAAAAAGCAGCACAGTAAATTGTGTTTACATGCAACCACATAAAACCAGCTGAAGATACCCGAAAGATGAAACAAGTGATCTTGTCTGAGAGCCAGCCTGTGCGTATAATAGGGTCGTAATGCTGATATTGATTTCCATTAACAGCAGACATTCCTGACACATGTGGTTTTTGTATGTACATCAATGTGGGTGGTCTCACGAGCACTAAGTGCAGCAGGATGGCTTAGTCTTGGAGAATTGGAGGAAGATGCTATTAGCAGACTTTTAACAGTGTTACTGAATCCCAAAATGCATAAAACAGATTTTTGTTTCTACTCTTTGTTGCAAAAGCTTTTATTTTAACTTGTGCTAATCCTTTAAATCATAAAAGGACCATTAATGCACAGGCTCACTTACTGTGACAGGGTTAGTGTTTCTCTCTTTGCTCTGAGCACAATCATAAAATTAATGCTTTTGTTTTTTTTCTCCTTAAACTCCCTGACCTTTTGGAATGCTGAGAGCACAAAGGTCCTTTATTAAACCCCAGTGTTCAAAAGTTAATAATCTTTCTTTGAAAGTTACATACTTCAAAAATTATATTCTCTTTTCCTATGGATTGTTCCATTGAATGTCAAAAATTAGATGAAAATACAGAAATGTAGAACAGGAAAAACCCATTCAATGTATCCAGCTTCCCGTGTCACTTAGGTTTACATACAGAATTTATAGGACTATTTTCATACAGGACCTTGTCAGACTATTTTTTCTCTTGCTTTATATCCCTCTATTCACTGTTGAATAAGGAATCTGTTCATTTCTTACCAATGTTTCAACCAGGTCTACATTTACTGTACTAGCTGATTGTCTCTAACTGACCAGTTTTAAGGCTGCAGCTATACTGTTATATCACCGCGTGATCTGAGAATTACTGGCAGTTACAGAAGAGCTCTGCACATCGTTGTTTGACATCTCTCTCTGCGGTTAAGTTTTAATGTTAGGAGAGAAGGGCAGCAGCATCTGTTTCCTTTTAACATTGAAACAAAATTGTACACCAGTAGACTGCCTTAGATCTCTTTGAAATTCAGCTTCACACCAGACTGGAATTAAATGGCAACTAGTGTAAACTTGAAATTATATGAGATATTCCCTCAGAGTACCCAAGACCATTTTCTTTTTGGCATGGAAATGGCAGTACAACTGCACCCTAAATGCAAAGTATTTTCTTTCTCATTTTCTCCAGATCCACCTTACCGGCAACCTTTATATGATCATAAAAACACATGCCCAAGATGTGGTCAGCAGAACTATTCGTTGTGTACAGCTGGATAATATAAATTTGATATACTAGTCAAACTCCCATGATGTTGGACATGGGGAATCAAGGCCCAGTGTTGTTTTCAGGTGAAGCGGGTTTAGAGACCGGTGATTATTTGGACCAGAGCGTGCAGATTTAATTCAGTCCCATTTTAAGGTCATAAATTCTCTCCTTATTTTTAAATTTGCATTGTCCACATTTAGAATGCAAATTGCCTATGTAAATTTGTCACTCCCTCAGTACTGCACAAAGTGTCAGCCTAGCTTATATGTGTGAGTCCTGGAGTGGGGCTTTATTAATGATTTTCTGCTTGAAGCTGGCAGAATTTGAGCTGGTTACACATATGAAGTGAGTACATCAATCAGCACTCCATTGTCTTTCAATTGTCAAAATAATATGGAGCTATTTTTCAACCGATCAGAATTCATTGTGACAAAAAAATGGAAAACTTTTCCCACATTTTCTTTTCTGTTGTTATGTTTTTAGGAGGCTCTTTACTTGTTTTTTTTTTACTGTATATATGTTTTGTTTCTGTATTTCAGACTACTTTTGTAGGTATGTTAGCCTACTATGTCCCAGAGAGGATGTTTTCATTTGCCTGGATATCAAGGTAAGTTTGTGGAATGTCCAAAGAATTACCAGGGAATCCTCTTCAGATTGTTTCAGCCAGTGATTTTAGCCCATGTGTTCATGAAATCCTACTTGACTTCAGAAGATTAGCACTGCACTAGACTCTACCTTAGGCTTTAGCAGCCAAATGAATTTATTGAACAGTAATAGTAGTTGATAAACTTAGCTATTTCTATTTCAATCTCCCAGTGTAGCAGAAAATAATTCATAGTTCACAAGAGATATTCTTATGTTGCAGTTATTTTCCTTTTTTTCCAGTTATGGCAGTGATTTAGCCTGATTATCTCTGTTTGAAGACTCCAGATAGAATCACCAATTTAAACGAGATAGGTTGATCAATACCTTAAGAAAGTTCCCAGGACTAAGCAGATTTAAATAGTTTTCTGTTAAATTCAAAAAAGCTATCAATCAAACATATATTTGAACAAATCCCATAAGATGTTTGTAGTCAAATTGATTGATTGAATTGGTACCATCACTAGTCATAGACAAACCAATTAAAGTCTGCATCAATTATATTAAGTTAAGGTGGTATCCAATTTGTGAGTGAAGATGATTTTTAACCTCTGATGTACCATGGCAGTATAAAACAGAAAGGGAGTGGGCCAGGGTGAAGCTACCTGAAGTTGGCCTTTATTCTTTCTCCACTTGTTCATTCACTTATTCAATTGTGCATGATTCATTCACACGCATGCATTCCTGCACAACAGCATGACACACTCTAGCTGAATAAGCATTGTTGAATGGTGTCAAGAACAAGCACGATCTACCCCAGTAACTCTCAGTACAGGGAGACAGAAGCAAAAGACAGAAAGGGCCACTGTACAGCAAAATTCTAAAGGGTCAAAGTGTAATAAAAAGGCAAGCATGAAAGCTCAGTGCCTCAATGCGAGGAGTTTTCGGAACCCAGGAGAGGGCTCTGAGCTAGTTACTGGGGTAAGTGTAAACCACAAGGTGATAGGAAGGGACAATATGTATGAATATAAAGGGGCTGCAGGAGGGGTCAAAACTAAAAATCATGGTTTAAAAACTAGTATTAAAACACTCTACCTAAACGCACGCAGCATTTGAAATAAAGCAAATGAGTTGACTGCAGAAATCATTACAAATCGGTATGGTTTGGTGGCCATTACAGAACCGTGGTTGCAGGGTGGCCAAGACTGGGAATTAAACATACAGGAGTATCTTACAATTCGGAAAGATAGACAAGAAGGGAAAGGAGATGGGGTAGCTCTGTTAATAAAGGATGATATCAGGGCAGTTGTGAGAGATGATATTGGCTCTAATGAACAAAATGTTGAATCATTGTGGGTGGAGATTAAAGATAGTAAGGGGAAAAAGTCACTGGTGGGCGTAGTTTATAGGCCCCCAAATAATAACTTCACGGTGGGGCGGACAATAATCAAGGGAATAATGGAGGCATGTGAAAAATGAACAGCAGTAATCATGGGGGATTTTAACCGACATATCGATTGGTCAAATCAAATCGCACGGGGTAGCCTTGAGGAGGAATTCATAGAATGCATATGGGATTGTTTCTTAGAACAGTATGTTACAGAACTTACAATGGAGCAAGCTATCTTAGATCTGGTCCTGTGTAATGAGACAGGAATAATAAATTATCTCCTCGTAAAAGATCCTCTCGGAATGAGTGATCACAGTATGGTTGAATTTATAATACAGATTGAGGGTGAGGAAGTAGTGTCTCAAACGAGCGTACTATGCTTAAACAAAGGGGACTACAGTGGGATGAGGGCAGAGTTGGCTAAAGTAGACTGGAAACACAGACTAAACGGTGGCACAATTGAGGAACAGTGGAGGACTTTTAAGGAGCTCTTTCATAGTCCTCAACAAAAATATATTCCAGTGAAAAAGAAGGGCGGTAAGAGAAGGGATAACCAAGGAAATAAAGGAGAGTATCAAATTAAAAAACAATGCGTATAAGGCGGCCAAGGTTAGTGGGGAAACTAGAAGATTGTGAAAATTTTAAACGACAGCAAAGAATGTCTAAGAAAGCAATAAAGAAAGGAAAGATAGATTACGAAAGTAAACTTGCGCAAAACATAAAAACAGATAGTAAAAGCTTTTACCGATATATAAAACGGAAAAGAGTGACTAAAGTAAATGTTGGTCCCTTAGAAGATGAGAAGGGGGATTTAATAATGGGAAATGTGGAAATGGCTGAGACCTTAAACAATTATTTTGCTTCGGTCTTCACAGTGGAAGACACAAAAACCATGTCAATAATTGCTGGTCACGGGAATGTGGGAAGGGAGGATCTTGAGATAATCACTATTACTCGGTGGGTAGTGCTGGACAGGCTAATGGGACTCAAGGTAGACAAGTCCCCTGGTCCTGATGAAATGCATCCCAGGGTATTAAAAGAGATGGCGGAAGTTATAGCAGATGAATTCGTTATCATCTACCAAAATTCTCTGGACTCTGGGGAGGTACCAGCGGATTGGAAAGCAGCTAATGTAATACCTCTGTTTAAAAAAGGGGGCAGACAAAAGGCAGGTAACTATAGGCCGGTTAGTTTAACATCTGTAGTGGGGAAAATGCTTGAAGCTATCATTAAGGAAGAAATAGCGGGACATCTAGATAGGAATAGTGCAATCAAGTCGACGCAACATGAATTCATGAAGGGGAAATCATGTTTAACTAATTTACTGAAATTCTTTGAGGATATAATGAGCATGGTGGATAGAGGTGTACCGATGGATGTGGTGTATTTAGATTTCCAAAAGGCATTCGATAAGGTGCCACACAAAAGGTTACTGCAGAAGATAAAGGTACGTGGAGTCAGAGGAAATGTATTAGCATGGATCGAGAATTGGCTGGCTGACAGAAAGCAGAGAGTCAGGATAAATGGGTCCTTTTCGGGTTGGAAATCGGTGGTTAGTGGTGTGCCACAGGGATTGGTGCTGGGACCACAACTGTTTACAATATACATAGGAAAAGGGGACAGAGTGTAGTGTAACAAAATTTGCAGATGGCACAAAGATTAGTGGGAAAGCGGGTTGTGGAGAGGACACAGAGAGGCTGCAAAGAGATTTAGATAGGTTAAGCGAATGGGCTAAGGTTTGGCAGATGGAATACAATATTGGAAAGTGTGAGGTCATCCACCTTGGGGAAAAAAAAACAGTGAAAGGAAATATTATTTGAATGGGGAGAAATTACAACATGCTGTGGTGCAGAGGGACCTGGGGGTCCTTGTGCATGAATCACAAAAAGTTAGTTTGCAGGGGAAGCAGGTAATCAGGAAGGCGAATGGAATGTTGGCCTTCATTGCGAGAGGGATGGAGTACAAAAGCAGGGAGGTCCTGCTGCAACTGTACAGGGTATTGGTGAGGCCGCACCTGGAGTACTGCATGCAGTTTTGGTCACCTTTCTTAAGAAAGGATATACTAGCTTTGGAGGGGGTACAGAGACGATTGACTAGGCTGATTCCGGAGATGAGGGGGTTACCTTATGATGATAGATTGAGTAGACTGGGTCTTTACTCGTTTGGAGTTCAGAAGAATGAGGGGTGATCTTATAGAAACATTTAAAATAATGAAAGGGATAGACAAGATAGAGGCAGAGAGGTTGTTTCCACTGGTCGGGGATTCTAGAACTAGGGGGCACAGCCTCAAAATACGGGGGAGCCCATTTAAAACCGAGTTGAGAAGGAATTTCTTCTCCCAGAGGGTTGTGAATCTGTGGAATTCTCTGCCCAAGGAAGCAGTTGAGGCTAGCTCATTAAATGTATTCAAATCACAGATAGATAGATTTTTAACCAATAAGGGAATTAAGGGTTATGGGGAGCGCGCGGGTAAGTGGAGCTGAGTCCACGGCCAGATCAGCCATGATCTTGTTGAATGGCGGAACAGGCTCGAGGGGCTAGATGGCCTATTTCTGTTCCTAATTCTTATGTTCTTCTGTTCTAGTACCCTATGTCACCTATTTCACCCACAGCCATTACCAACACAGCTATATCCATCCTGGAGATTTCGCTAGGTATTTTAATGAGTGTTCACCAGGTGAATCACAGAATACAAGTGAGTAGAGAAGCATGTGATGGTGACAGGGGAGCATCAAGAACCTAATGGCTGGCGGAACAGCTGGCATCCTTCTTCAGTTTCAGAGCCCTGAGATTTGGGCGACATGGCACCTGCATCTAAAACAAGAATTCTATCTGAGAATCAACACTTTTTGTTGTCATTAAGAACTGTGTCAAACATCCTGAAAAGGCTGTGGACCAGTCTACTACCCACATTTGTGCAGTTGTGCATGATTGGTTAACTGAAATGTAATCCACTATGGGGTTTGTGGCAACTTCAGAGTATCTACATTGGAGCCTCAATGACCAAGGCCTTTTGCACAGTGCGTGAATCTCTCGTGAATGATTTCACTGCTGCTCTGGAAGCTTAGGGCTCCAGTCTCTAAGAGGCTGTCTTCTTTCAACATGCAGGGAGATTGAATGGAGTGAGCTATTTTCAGGACTTCACTGAGACCTGATACTAATTATAACCAAGAGCACAGGAGGTATAATGAAGGAATGTGTATGAGCTTACAAAATAGGTAATAAAAGTTTTATGAACCTATTTCAAAAACGATGCTACCTATCAAAGTATTTACAAGGTCTCTCAACTGAAATTATAGTGTAAGCAGTCAATGTGCTTACCTATTTTGTTAGCTACTACACATTCCTGCATTACAACAGTGACTACATTTCAGAAGTAATTAATTAAAAGTAAAGCGCTTTGGGATGTCCTGAGGTCATGAAAGGCGCTATATAAATGTAAGTCTTTCTTTATATTAAAAAAATCATATAGGGATGCAACATTGTTATGTTTTCCTGAGGTGCAGTAACATTATTCACTGTAGATAGAAAATGTTATTGTTTGGCTGTTAGCAATATCTACATGTATTCTAGTATTATATCTCTTTTATATTATCTCGAATATAATTTATGTTAACAATAACTCTTGGAAAATTTTAGTTATTCATTACTAACTTAAAAAATGAATTACTATATATTTAAAAATTCCACTTTTGCAAAAATCAACATTGCAAAGATTTGAAAGTGCCAATGTTTTGTCCTCTCCCATAACCAAGAGTGTCTGCACTTCAAGTTTTAATGCAGGGCTGAATATTGTTCGTTAAAGTTGAGACACTAACTGTTTAACTAAGTTCTCCACAAATAAATTTCTTCAATCGATATCACCGTAAATGCTTCCCCTTAAAAATTAATGGGCAGCAATGGAAAATAGTTTTCATAACACATCATTTAAAAAAGGTAGTTTACCCAGATTGGCATTCTACCTTGACACAAGAAATATGCTTGGAAGGAAATCAGCTGCAGCATTAAAATTGTATTTGCAGCACAATCCCTGATGGGAGAATTTTCTGATGCAGTAAAATGAGAATTTCAGTAAAATGTGCATGTCGTTGTCATGCTTAGTGTTGATATACTGCCTTGAAATGATTCCACTCACTCAAAATGGCTGAAGGCTGGAGGCATTTATAACATCATGTATAAGACACACTCTAGCAGTGTTGCAGAGACACCATGGGGGAGAAAGTCGTGTTAGCTAATAACTCCAGTTGCTGGTGACACTGGTAAATTTAACGGCTGCTGAAAATGGCTGCAACACTAATGGAGCAAAATTATTCTCCGGGATGGAAATTGTTGGAGGCAGCCGGCCCAAAGTTTGTGTGCAGGTACAGTATTCGAGCCTCACACAGCCTCTGGAAGCGAGGCTGTGGAGCTCGCAAGGGCAATGAAGAGGCCTGAGAATTAAAGGGGCCATGCACACTGAAGCAATACAAATTAAAATTAAATTAAACAATGCAGTTTTCAGCCCTTTTTGCCTTAAAAAAAATTAACATTAAAAAGAAGTTCCAAATGTAATTATTTAGCTCTTAAAGCTGAATTCCCTTCCTGATAAAAAATGGGAAAAGTGCTTCAGCACTAACACAACTGGCTCAGCAAATCAGGGAAAGGGCACCCAGGGTCTTGCATGTAGCAATCCAGCTTTGTGTAAGGAGTTAACACTGCAAGACAGTCTCTCTAGCCACAAGGGCCAGGAGACCCTCCAGAAAGAACGATATGGGACCACATCACCGAGGCCATCACTACCAGCAGTGTCGCCCACACCACCATTGCCCAAAGAAGCTTCATGACCTCAGATCACTGTTCAAGGTCAGTGAATGCATCTTCAAAAGCTGTCTCTACCAACTGCATCCTTAGCCTCACACACTGTTCAATGCATGACCCCTACCCCCATTCACTTACCTACCAACAATCTGCACCAATCACGAGACACATCTCCCATTCTTATCCTCACCTCACCTCCTTGGAGGAGACAGTACTGGCCATTCTTGGCAGGAGCATAGCTGAGTCCTTGGCCAGCGGTAGGGCTGAAAGAATACACAATGCTGGTAACCTCATATGTTATCCTCCTTCTGGCATGCAGCTCATGTTTTCCCACCCTTCCATCACTACAATTCCCCCTTGTGCCTTTCTCATTTCGCACACAAGAAATGCAGCCTGCCAGCCAGTGGGTGACCAAGAAGAGGGAGAGGAGAGTGAAGAAGAACAAGAAGATGATGATTGCTTTGACACTCCCACCCACCAGCTCTTCAAGTAAACCAGCAGGACATTTGCAGTTTCCCCCACTGAAAGTTGCAGCCATTGGGGCAGCACTGCGTGAGATCAGTCGGACAGGCAAAAGCACACAAAAGACAATCACTAAACGAATACATGAGTGATGAGTTGATTTCTTGATGTCAAATTGGATTTACAGACGTATAAAAATGGGTGGATTGGAAAGTTTGCTTTGTGGTGGCTTTTATTTCAGCATCGTGGCCAAGAGGACTTTGTGATGGTCAGTAACAGATGGAAGGTAAGGTGTGGGACTAATATTAAAAGGGGAATTGGGGTTGTGGACACTGGGACCACAGGTAGATGATTCCATCCCAGATAGCCCAGCCAGAAAGGTGCTATATGGGATGCAGCCTTCCATCTGATTCCTCCTCTTCTGCTTCCTACTCTTTGGTTTCCTCCTCTTCTGTGTGTTCCTCTTCACGCTGCAAGTGGATGTTATAAATGTGAAATGATAGCATAAAATGCTGGAAATACTGGTCAGGTAGCATCTCGACCTGAGACGCAAACTCTGTTTTTCTCTCCACGATGTTGCGTGACATGCTGAGTATTTGCAGCATGTTCTGTTTTCTCAAAGGCTTTTATTTACCATCCAGGGCCATGCAAGCGTCCAGTAGCACTCTCTACACACTTAAAAAAAATTCACGTCTATTGCAGCAAGCCACCACTTAAATAAAATTTAGAAAAACCAGTTCAGACCTTAAATCCAAACCTATCTGAACGAGTATGTGTGTCCCTTTAAGAGGCGTAGACATTGCCACTGTCAGCTAGCTTGCTTGCATACCAGGTTAACCTGGTGTGCTTATGACCCAATTCATTGCTATGGTCGAAGTTCGTGCTTGTGACATAAAGTCTGCATTGCACGCCGATTTATATCACATCACTATCATTTTGTTGGAGATTGTGCTACCAGTTACCAGCAACACAAAGATAGGGACCAAAACGATAGCCGCCACAGGACCCACCAGCAGTTGGAAAAAGAGCGGCTGCCGCCGTTTTAGCGCTATTTAATGTCGCTATGGAGTGGCGCTAAGGCAACGAATTTCTCGCCCAAGATGTGAAAAGAAAACTTGGTGCATCACATATCCATCGCACTGTTTGATGGTTTGGACAACTACAGGAGATTCCTTCTCCAGTCCCAACTCCCTGCACAAGCCACATTCCCCCCTGTTACCACCGGCATGCCTGGATACAGGGACATTTTCCAACCGCTAAACTGGGGTGGGTCTAAAGATATACAGATGTTTCTTGGAAGATGCTCAGCAAGATCTTTCCAGCTACATTGAAACAGGATGACTAAATTGTGGAACAAAAGTGCTGAACATTTTGATCAGCATATAAGAAACCAAATTATTTGCTATACATTTCTATTCTAACAGCTGTTATCTGTAAAGTAACTTTGATTTCAACAACTGATCAAACAAGTTGCTATCATTTTAAAATTAATCAGAGTGGTCATTGAAGACTGAAATGATTATGGATATTATTTTGCTGCTTTTAGCAAGCCAGGAAAGGTTGATGGTGAGCAGATTTAAGTGTGTTATAAACCATAATAAATGCACACTTTTACTTTGGGACTTGCTTTGATCATAGGAATTTATTTGTGTCATATAGCAGAAAGCTAAGGTAAACAACACTTCTGCTGGCTAGCTTGCAAAACTCAACCAATGCATCTAGTCTGTCATCCAATACATCAATTGTTTTATTAATAAATAATAGAAAATTGTCAAGTGTAGTGCTTCTAGAATGCAATCCATAAATTAAGTGGACGTTCATCTAGGGATTGAAGTTTTTCCAAACAGTTTGAAATGGAGAAAGGTAACAGCTGTCCTGTTGACTAGGGAGCAGCAGATGGATGTGCAGAGAATGCCATGCGGTTATAATCGGGTTTAACACGCCTGTCTAACATTCCAAATTTGAAACTGTGTCATAATGTAATGTATGAATTCATGCACAGCATTAAACTTCTGTCTGGATTTATATATTAACTCTCTTAAAGTTAATCCCTTTTAAATGTTCTTCTTTTTGACTTCTTTCAAGAGACCAGTGGGACACAACCACTGTTAGTCTCTCTTAATGTCTCCTGCTATTCTGAATAGTAAACTAAATCTTATCGTGGAATACATTATATAGAACAGAGTCTATATGCCTTAAGCGCTAGCTATTATCTTTATGATGTGCAAAGAATAGAGATTAATATTTTGCTCATTCTTCAAATAATAAAACATTGAATATTTTTTATTGCTTAACCTCGAGATAGAAACATAGAAACATAGAAAATAGATGCAGGAGCAGGCCATTTGGCCCTTCTAGCCTGCACCGCCATTCAATGAGTTCATGGCTGAACATGCAGCTTCAGTACCCCATTCCTGCTTTCTCGCCATACCCCTTGATCCCCCTAGTAGTAAGGACTTCATCTAAATCCTTTTTGATTATATTTAGTGAATTAGCCTCAACAACTTTCTGTGGTAGAGAATTCCACAGGTTCACCACTCTCTGGGTGAAGAAGTTTCTCCTCATCTCGGTCCTAAATGGCTTACCCCTTATCCTTAGACTGTGACCCCTGGTTCTGGACTTCCCCAACATTGGGAACATTCTTCCTGCATCAAACCTGTCTAAACCCATCAGAATTTTAAACGTTTCTATGAGGTCCCCTCTCATTCTTCTGAACTCCAGTGAATACAAGCCCAGTTGATCCAGTCTTTCTTGATAGGTCAGTCCCGCCATCCCGGGAATCAGTCTGGTGAACCTTCGCTGCACTCCCTCAATAGCAAGAATGTCCTTCCTCAGTTTAGGAAACCAAAAGTGTACACAATACTCCAGGTGTGGCCTCACCAAGGCCCTGTACAACTGTAGCAACACCTCCCTGCCCCTGTACTCAAATCCCCTCGCTATGAAGGCCAACATGCCATTTGCTTTCTTAACCGCCTGCTGTACCTGCATGCCAACCTTCAATGACTGATGTACCATGACACCCAGGTCTCGTTGCACCTCCCCTTTTTCTAATTTGTCACCATTCAGATAATAGTCTGTCTCTCTGTTTTTACCACCAAAGTGGATAACCTCACATTTATCCACATTATACTTCATCTGCCATGCATTTGCCCACTCACCTAACCTATCCAAGTCGCTCTGCAGCCTCATAGCATCCTCCTCGCAGCTCACACTGCCACCCAACTTAGTGTCATCCGCAAATTTGGAGATACTACATTTAATCCCCTCGTCTAAATCATTAATGTACAGTGTAAACAGCTGGGGCCACAGCACAGAACCTTGCGGTACCCCGCTAGTCACTGCCTGCCATTCTGAAAAGTCCCCATTTACTCCTACTCTTTGCTTCCTGTCTGACAACCAGTTCTCAATCCATGTCAGCACACTACCCCCAATCCCATGTGCTTTAACTTCGCACATTAATCTCTTGTGTGGGACCTTGTCGAAAGCCTTCTGAAAGTCCAAATATACCACATCAACCAGTTCTCCCTTGTCCACTCGACTGGAAACATCCTCAAAAAATTCCAGAAGATTTGTCAAGCATGATTTCCCTTTCACAAATCCATGCTGACTTGGACCTATCATGTCACCTCTTTCCAAATGCACTGCTATGACATCCTTAATAATTGATTCCATCATTTTACCCACTACCGATGTCAGGCTGACCGGTCTATAATTCCCTGTTTTCTCTCCCTCCTTTTTTAAAAAGTGGGGTTACATTGGCTACCCTCCACTCGATAGGAACTGATCCAGAGTCCATGGAATGTTGGAAAATGACTGTCAATGCATCCGCTATTTCCAAGGCCACCTCCTTAAGTACTCTGGGATGCAGTCCATCAGGCCCTGGGGATTTATCGCCTTCAATCCCATCAATTTCCCCAACACAATTTCCCGACTAATAAGGATTTCCCTCAGTTCCTCCTCCTTACTAGACCCTCTGACCCCTTTTATATCCAGAAGGTTGTTTGTGTCCTCCTTAGTGAATACCGAACCAAAGTACTTGTTCAATTGGTCCGCCATTTCTTTGTTCCCCGTTATGACTTCCCCTGATTCTGACTGCAGGGGACCTATGTTTGTCTTTATTAACCTTTTTCTCTTTACATATCTATAGAAACTTTTGCAATCCGTCTTAATGTTCCCTGCAAGCTTCTTCTCGTACTCCATTTTCCCTGCCCTAATCAAACCCTTTGTCCTCCTCTGCTGAGTTCTAAATTTCTCCCAGTCCCCGGGTTCGCTGCTATTTCTGGCCAATTTGTATGCCACTTCCTTGGCTTTAATACTATCCCTGATTTCCTTTGATAGCCACGGTTGAGCCACCTTCCCTTTTTTATTTTTACGCCAGACCGGAATGTATAATTGTTGTGGTTCATCCATGCGGTCTCTAAATGTCTGCCATTGCCCATCCACAGTCAACCCCTTAAGTATCATTCGCCAATCTATCCTAGCCAATTCACTCCTCATACCTTCAAATTTAGCTTTCTTTAAGTTCTGGACCATGGTCTCTGAATTAACTGTTTCATTCTCCATCCTAATGCAGAATTCCACCATATTATGGTCACTCATCCCCAAGGGGCCTCGCACAACGAGATTGCTAATTAATCCTCTCTCATTAAACAACACCCAGTCTGAGATGGCCTCCCTCCTAGTTGGTTCCTCGACATATTGGTCCAGAAAACCATCCCTTATGCATTCCAGGAAATCCTCCTCCATCGTATTGCTTCCAGTTTGTTTAGCCCAATCTATGTGCATATTAAAGTCACCCATTATAACTGCTGCACCTTTATTGCATGCACCCCTAATTTTCTGTTTGATGCCCTCCCCAACATCACTACTACTGTTTGGAGGTCTGTACACAACTCCCACTAACGTTTTTTGCCCTTTGGTGTTCTGCAGCTCTACCCATATAGATTCCACATCATCCAAGCTAATGTCCTTCCTAACTATTGCATTAATCTCCTCCTTAACCAGCAATGCTACCCTACCTCCTTTTCCTTTTATTCTATCCTTCCTGAATGTTGAATACCCCTGGATGTTGAGTTCCCAGCCCTGATCATCCTGGAGCCACGTCTCTGTAATCCCAATCACATCATATTTGTTAACATCTATTTGCAGAATTAATTCATCCACCTTATTGCGGATACTCCTTGCATTAAGACACAAAGCCTTCAGGCTTGTTTTTTTAACACCCTTTGTCCTTTTAGAATTTTGCTGTACAGTGGCCCTTTTTGTTCTTTGCCTTGGGTTTCTCTGCCCTCCACTTTTACTCATCTCCTTTCTGTCCTTTGCTTTTGTCTCCTTTTTGTTTCCCTCTGTCTCCCTGCATTGGTTCCCATCCCCCTGCCATATTAGTTTAACTCCTCCCCAACAGCACTAGCAAACACTCCCCCGAGGACATTGGTTCCGGTCCTGCCCAGGTGCAGACCGTCCGGTTTGTACTGGTCCCACCTCCCCCAGAACCGGTTCCAATGCCCCAAGAATTTGAATCCCTCCCTGCTGCACCGCTGCTCAAGCCACGTATTCATCTGCGCAATCCTGCGATTCCTACTCTGACTAGCACGTGGCACTGGTAGCAATCTCGAGATATAAAAGGGGTCAGAGGGTCTAGTAAGGAAGAGGAACTGAGGGAAATCTTTATTAGTCGGGAAATTGTGTTGGGGAAATTGATGGGATTGAAGGCCGATAAATCCCCAGGGCCTGATGGCCTGCATCCTAGAGTACTTAAGGAGGTGGCCTTGGAAATAGCGGATGCATTGACAGTCATTTTCCAACATTCCATTGACTCTGGATCAGTTCCTATGGAGTGGAGGGTAGCCAATGTAACCCCACTTTTTAAAAAAGGAGGGAGAGAGAAAACAGGGAATTATAGACCGGTCAGCCTGACCTCAGTAGTGGGTAAAATGATGGAATCAATTATTAAGGATGTCATAGCAGTGCATCTGGAAAATGGTGACATGATAGGTCGAAGTCAGCATGGATTTGTGAAAGGGAAATCATGCTTGACAAATCTTCTGGAATTTTTTGAGGATGTTTCCAGTAAAGTGGACAAAGGAGAACCAGTTGATGTGGTATATTTGGACTTTCAGAAGGCTTTCGACAAGGTCCCACACAAGAGATTAATGTGCAAAGTTAAAGCACATGGGATTGGGGGTAGTGTGCTGACGTGGATTGAGAACTGGTTGTCAGACAGGAAGCAAAGAGTAGGAGTAAACGGGTACTTTTCAGAATGGCAGGCAGTGACTAGTGGAGTGCCGCAAGGTTCTGTGCTGGGGCCCCAGCTGTTTACATTGTACATTAATGATTTAGACGAGGGGATTAAATGCAGTATCTCCAAATTTGCGGATGATACTAAGTTGGGTGGCAGTGTGAGCTGCGAGGAGGATGCTATTAGGCTGCAGAGTGACTTGGATAGGTTAGGTGAGTGGGCAAATGCATGGCAGATGAAGTATAATGTGGATAAATGTGAGGTTATCCACTTTGGTGGTAAAAACAGAGAGACAGACTATTATCTGAATGGTGACAGATTAGGAAAAGGGAAGGTGCAACGAGACCTGGGTGTCATGGTACATCAGTCATTGAAGGTTGGCATGCAGGTACAGCAGGCGGTTAAGAAAGCAAATGGCATGTTGGCCTTCATAGCGAGGGGATTTGAATACAGGGGCAGGGAGGTGTTGCTACAGTTGTACAGGGCCTTGGTGAGGCCACACCTGGAGTATTGTGTACAGTTTTGGTCTCCTAACTTGAGGAAGGACATTCTTGCTATTGAGGGAGTGCAGCGAAGGTTCACCAGACTGATTCCCGGGATGGCGGGACTGACCTATCAAGAAAGATTGGATCAATTGGGCTTGTATTCACTGGAGTTCAGAAGAATGAGAGGGGACCTCATAGAAACGTTTAAAATTCTGACGGGTTTAGACAGGTTAGATGCAGAAAGAATGTTCCCAATGTTGGGGAGGTCCAGAACCAGGGGTCACAGTCTGAGGATAAGGGGTAAGCCATTTAGGACCGAGATGAGGAGAAACTTCTTCACCCAGAGAGTGGTGAACCTGTGGAATTCTCTACCACAGAAAGTAGTTGAGGCCAATTCACTAAATATATTCAAAAGGGAGTTAGATGAAGTCCTTACTACTCGGGGGATCAAGGGTTATGGCGAGAAAGCAGGAAGGGGGTACTGAAGTTTCATGTTCAGCCATGAACTCATTGAATGGCGGTGCAGGCTAGAAGGGCTGAATGGCCTGCTCCTGCACCTATTTTCTATGTTTCTATGTTTCTATTACTACTTTTGAGGTCCTACTTTTTAATTTAGCTCCTAGCTCCTTAAATTCATTTCGTAGGTCTTCATCCCTTTTTTTTACCTATGTCGTTGGTACCAATGTGCACCACGACAATTGGCTGTTCTCCCTCCCTTTTTAGAATGTCCTGCACCCGCTCCGAGACATCCTTGACCCTTGCACCAGGGAGGCAACATACCATCCTGGAGTCTCGGTTGCGGCCGCAGAAACGCCTATCTATTCCCCTTACAATCGAATCTCCTATCACTATCGCTCTCCCACTCTTTTTCCTGCCCTCCTGTGCAACAGAGCCAGCCACGGTGCCATGAACTTGGCTGCTGCTGCCCTCCCCTGATGAGTCATCCCCCCCAACAGTACCCAAAGCAGTGTATCTGTTTTGCAGGGGGATGACCACAGGGGACCCCTGCACTACCTTCCTTGCACTGCTCTTCCTGCTGGTCTTCCATTCCCTATCTGGCTGTGGACCCTTTACCTGCGGTATGACCAACTCGCTACACGTGCTATTCACGTCATTCTCAGCATCGTGGATGCTCCAGAGTGAATCCACCCTCAGCTCCAACTCCGCAACACGGTCCGTCAGGAGCTGGAGGCGGATACACTTCCGGCACACATTGTCGTCAGGAACACTGGTGTCGTCCCTGAGTTCCCACATGGTACAGGAGGAGCATAACACGTGACCAAGCTGTCCTGCCATGACTTAACCCTTAGATAAGCAACAACAATGCTAAAGTTTACTCAGTGTTATAGAAGAGAAAAAAGAAAAACTACTCACCAATCACCAGCCAATCACTTACCCCCTTGGCTGTGACGTCACCTTTCTGTTTCTTTCTACTTTTTTTGCCTTCTCCCTGTAGCTGCACCGGTACGCCTCTCGCCGACCCCAGAACTCACGCCTCTCCACGCACCTCCTCGACACTGCTCCCGACTGCCGCCATGTTGGACCTTATTCGGCCTCTCGCCGACCCCGGACTCACGCCTCTCCACGCACCTCCTCGACGCTGCTCCTGACTGCCGCCGCGTTGGGCCTTTATAGGCCTCGCGCCGACCCCGGAACTCACACCTCTCCACGCACCTCTGATGCTGCGGACCAGACATGTTTTAGGAATGATTTGTGTTTTATTTAAAAAAAATGTAAATGTGGGTAATACATTTATACATTTTTATAAATAACTGCTTATTGCTTTAAAAAGTTTCACACTATCATACGAGTGGCTCTACATCAGGCATGGTACTGCATACCACAGGGAAGTCACCAAAGCAGCATGAACATAACATAAGAAATAGGAACAGGAATAGGCCATACAGCCCTTTGAGCCTGCTCTGCTATTCAATAAGATCATGGCTGATCTGATAATGGACTCAGCTCCACTTCCCCACCCGCTCCCCATAACCCCTTATCCCCTTATTCCCTTGTCTATTTCTGTCTCAAATTTATTCAATATCCCAGCTTCCACAGCTCTTGAGGCAGCAAATTCCCCAGATTTACAACCCTCAAGAAATTTCTCCTTATCTCCGTTTTAAATGGGTGGCCCCTTATTCTAAGATCATGCCCTCTAGTTCTAGTCTTCCCCCATCAGTGGAAACATCCTCTCTGCATCCACCTTGTCAAGCCTCCTCATAATCTTATATGTAGGTCCCCTGCAGTCAGAATCAGGGGAAGTCATAACGGGGAACAAAGAAATGGCGGACCAATTGAACAAGTACTTTGGTTCGGTATTCACTGAGGAGGACACAAACAACCTTCCGGATATAAAAGAGGTCGGAGGGTCTAGTAAGGAGGAGGAACTGAGGGAAATCCTTATTAGTCGGGAAATTGTGTTGGGGAAATTGATGGGATTGAAGGCCGATAAATCCCCAGGGCCTGATGGACTGCATCCCAGAGTACTTAAGGAGGTGGCCTTGGAAATAGTGGATGCATTGACAGTCATTTTCCAACATTCCATTGACTCTGGATCAGTTCCTATGGAGTGGAGGGTAGCCAATGTAACCCCACTTTTTAAAAAAGGAGGGAGAGAGAAAACAGGCAATTATAGACCGGTTAGCCTGACATCGGTAGTGGGTAAAATGATGGAATCAAATATTAAGGATGTCATAGCAGTGCATTTGGAAAGAGGTAATATGATAGGTCCAAGTCAGCATGGATTTGTGAAAGGAAAATTATGCTTGACAAATCTTCTGGAATTTTTTGAGGATGTTTCCAGTCGAGTGGACAAGGGAGAACCAGTTGATGTGGTATATTTGGACTTTCAGAAGGCTTTCGACAAGGTCCCACACAAGAGATTAATGTGCGAAGTTAAAGCACATGGGATTGGGGGTAGTGTGCTGACATGGATTGAGAACTGGTTGGCAGACAGGAAGCAAAGAGTAGGAGTAAATGGGGACTTTTCGGAATGGCAGGCAGTGACTAGTGGGGTACCGCAAGGTTCTATGCTGGGGCCCCAGCTGTTTACACTGTACATTAATGATTTAGATGAGGGGATTAAATGTAATATCTCCAAATTTGCGGATGACACTAAGTTGGGTGGCAGTGTGAGCTGCGAGGAGGATGCTGTGAGGCTGCAGAGCGACTTGGATAGGTTAGGTGAGTGGGCAAATGCATGGCAGATGAAGTATAATGTGGATAAATGTGAGGTTATCCACTTTGGTGGTAAAAACAGAGAGACAGACTATTATCTGAATGGTGACAGATTAGGAAAAGGGGAGGTGCAGAGAGACCTGGGTGTCATGGTACATCAGTCATTGAAGGTTGGCATGCAGGTACAGCAGGCGGTTAAGAAAGCAAATGGCATGTTGGCCTTCATAGCGAGGGGATTTGAGTACAGGGGCAGGGAGGTATTGCTACAATTGTACAGGGCCTTGGTGAGGCCACACCTGGAGTATTGTGTACAGTTTTGGTCTCCTAACCTGAGGAAGGACATTCTTGCTATTGAGGGAGTGCAGCGAAGGTTCACCAGACTGATTCCCGGGATGGCGGGACTGACCTATCAAGAAAGACTGGATCAACTGGGCTTGTATTCACTGGAGTTCAGAAGAATGAGAGGGGACCTCATAGAAACGTTTAAAATTCTGACGGGGTTAGACAGGTTAGATGCAGGAAGAATGTTCCCAATGTTGGGGAAGTCCAGAACCAGGGGACACAGTCTAAGGATAAGGGGTAAGCCATTTCGGACTGAGATGAGGAGGAATTTCTTTACCCAGAGAGTGGTGAACCTGTGGAATTCTCTACCACAGAAAGTTGTTGAGGCCAATTCACTAAATATATTCAAAAAGGAGTTAGATGAAGTCCTTACTACTAGGGGAATCAAGGGGTATGGTGAGAAAGCAGGAATGGGGTACTGCAGTTGCATGTTCAGCCATGAACTCATTGAATGGCGGTGCAGGCTCGAAGGGCCGAATGGCCTACTCCTGCACCTATTTTCTATGTTTCTATGTTTCTATGTTTCGATAAGATCACCTCTCATTCTTCTGAATTCCAATGAGTAGAGGCCCAACCTACTCAACCTTTCCTCATAAGTCAACCCCCTCATCCCCGGAATCAACCTAGTGAACCTTCTCTGAACTATCTCCAAAGCAAGTATATCCTTTCATAAATATGGAAATCAAAACTGCATGCAATATTCCAGGTGTGCCCTCACCAATACCTAATATAGCTGTAGCAAGACTCCCTGCTTTTATGCTCCATCCCCTTTGCAATAAAGGCCAAGATACCATTGGCCTTCCTGATCACTTGCTGTACCTGCATACTATCCTTTTGCGTTTCATGCAATGTACCCCCAGGTCCCGCTGTACTGCGGCACTTTGCAAGCTTTCTCCATTTAAATAATAACTTGCTCTTTGATTTATTTCTGCCAAAGTGCATGACCTCACACTTTCCAACATTATATTCCATTTGCCCACTCACTTAGCCTGTCTATGTCCTTTTGCAGATTTTTTTGTGTCTTCCTCACACATTGCTTTTCCTCCCATTTTGTATCGTCAGCAAACTTGGCTACGTTACACTCAGTCCCTTCTTCCAAGTCGTTAATATAGATTGTAAATAGTTGGGTTCCCAGCACTGATCCCTGCGGCACCCCACTGTGTTACTGGACTGTATTAGGCGCTGTTTAACTTCATAAATTACTGTTCTCACTACATTTTTTATTTCAAAATATATGGGTCAAGAAAGAAATAACATATCTCAATACTTTTTGTCCAAAGAGTGTGACTCATTTAAATTGGTGTCATGTAATATTTATTGTACAATTCTATGCTTCTTGTCACAATACACTTATGGTTTTATCACATATCTATTTAGGCTCTAGGTTTTTACAGTGAGAAGCAAGAAATATAAAACTTAAAGAAAGGTTAAACTAATTTATATCTTTACTTCATTATCAAATATTTCTGCAACAGTCATTATTGTTACTAAAAGGCTATGTTTAAATAAGCATGCTTAAATTCAGGACATTTTTTAGCACCTCCCTGCAAACTTGAACAGTGGTACAAACCTTCCAGAATTTGTCATTTTTCTATTAACCGTTATTTTGTCTTGTTTTTTTAAACTTTTAGATACACATAAAGAAAAGAAAGTGCCGTGTTTTACATATAAGGGCCAATTTTCTAAGGGCATGCTAGAAGTGGCCACACATTTTGGGAAATTGCAAGTGTGCTGCCCGTGATTTTATAATATATTATGGTCATCAGGTAAGGCGCCACATGAGCATCTTCCTCTTGGCTGCGCAGCTGTCTGGAGGTCCCGCGTAGGCTGCTTGGCAGCTTCACAATGGGGAAAAAACGCGCATGTGCATAAATTTGAATGGGCCGCACAGCTCCTTAAAGATGCTGCGTACCCCCCAAAAAATTGCACACGAGTAAGGTGCATTTGGAAAATCAAGCATATCGATTAAACTGCAGGCTGGGGTGTATTACATTCAGCAAACCACAGGCTGGTAAGTGACACAAGAGAGCAACAGATATAGAAATTAAGATCATATCATAAACAATAACTTGCATTTAAATACTGCTTTAACCATAGTAAAATGTCCCAAGGCGCTTCACAGGAGGGTTATCAAACAAAAGTTGACACTGAGCCACATATTAGGACAAGTGACCAAAAGCTTGGTCATAAAGATAGGTTTTAAGGAGTGTCTTAAAGTAGGAGAGAGAGATAGAGAGACGGAAACGTTTAGGGAGGGAATTCCAGAGCTTTGGGCCCAGACAGCTGAAAGCATATCCAATGCATTGCTGAGATGTTATTTTTGCTAATATATTTGCACTTCTATACTGTGGTGCCTACCTTTGTCTGATTTTGAAGATATTTGGATATCCTGGTAGAAAGCAGCAGCTTGAAAGAAATAATAGAATAGTACAGCACAGAGGGAGAACATTTGGCCCATCAAGTCTACACCGCTCATCGAAGAGCATTTATGCATTTAAATGCATTTTTGTAGTGCCTTTCTCTTATTCAGAATGCCCCAAAGCACCTCACAGCCAATGAATTACTTTTTGAAGTGTAGTTACTTTGTTGTATAGGCGAATGTCCCAAATGAATGCTGACCAAATTGCCTGTTGGTCAAACAGTGCTGAGGCCTATATGCCCATCTAAATAGGGGCCTTGGTTTAACATTTCATCCAAAAGATGAAAACCTCCTCCAATGTAATACTCCCACAGTGCTGCACTGAAGTATAAGCCTACATGGTGCACTTCAGTCCTGGAATGGGTCTTGAACTCACAACCTTCTCAGTCAGAGGCACGCATGTTACCAACTGAGCCCAGCTGGCACCTGGCTAACTTTTAGACAGCTTATAATCAGATCATATGATTAGAACTGATGTGCTACTGTAGCACATGACATGAACTACTGAAGTGATACTGGGTTCAATTGTATATCATATTAGAGAATGTACGCTGTATATATTATTAAAAAGAATAATAGACGGAAGACAATTTGTTAAAAAGAATATAAATTAGAGTTCTTGAGACACTGGGCCTCAAAGGGCCGATGTGTCTCCTTCATCATATAGTGGCTAGTGTTCTGTGTTGTGGTCACAACAATCTCACTACAGATCTGAATTAGTGTAAAACGTGTTTCTTCATTTTTATATGCAAAGAAAGAGCAGTAAATGGCACTAGAGTAACTTGTTCCGATGCATATTTGGCACTGATACAGATAAAATAGTCCAAACACCTTTTCCCTGAAATTCCTGATTCTGTAATCCTAGAGTGATATATATCAGTGATTTTATGTGATTTGTACATTCACCAGAGCCCTGAGATTTTCTTATTACCAGATAATATGTTGTTCATTTCATACATTACAACAGTAACTACACTCCAAAGGTACTATATTGGCTGTAAAGCGCTTTGAGACGTCCGGTTGTCGTGAAAGGCGCTATATAAATGCAAGTCTTTCTTTCTAATTATTGGTTTTATACTGAACTCTGAGAGATCTGCCTTCGATGTCGTTGTGTGTGGAGCCTTTCACTGTGTGTGTGAGTTGAAATGTGTTGCTGTGCTGCCATAGACTGATGACTAATGAGACATTAGGCTGCTAATGTTATACCTGCCTCCTCCTAACAGTTTCTCTTGTAATACCATTCACTGTGTTGCATTTATTAAAGCCATTATACACACTTTAATTGGATGTTGGGATGTTTCTTTCAAAGTTGCTTCGCTGATTTGTTTGTATCGCATGACACAACACCAATACAGCACGTGTGAGGAAAATACTCGGGTCAGGGCGGCAGAGGAAGACAAGGATAGGAAACGATGTTTGCAGAATATTTGGATTTTGACTCACTGTACAGAGTCGTAAACTGATAATGATATCCCTGTTATGTTATGTTAATCTGCACATTCAAAACCAAAAACAGATATTCCCTTGGGGGCGGACAGGTGGGGAGAGATTCACAAACAATAAGTCATCCACTGGTATTCATATAATTTGTATAGAGCCACTCCTGTTGTGCACACATATTAACCCAAATTCTGCTCAGACGAACTTTCCAGACTTCCAGTGCGAGTGTTCCCATTCTTGGTTCAGTGAACATCATAAAATAACTGCTCGCTAAAGGAGCTGCACGGAGTTTGGGCTCCAATTATGATGTGATTCTGTATGGGTCAGTCCACTACAGTACTGCCTTCAAACCCAGACACTGACAGAGTCGGGTCCTGGGGCTGCTTGTCACTCACATCCACCCATTGTTTGCTAACTGGAACGAGTTCTATCAGCTCTTAGCTGGGCTACTAACCCAAAGTGCCGTGTTAAAAAAAAAATAAACTGCACGTCAGGCACATCCTGCTGCAAGTACGCCTCCCGACAGCTAGTCACAAGGCAGAGCCAAGGAGAAGTATATAGACTGCATGGGTCCCGCCTTCAGAGCTGAAAGCGACTACATGGGCACAAAGACATTGTGAGGTTAAAAGTGGTCAAAACAGTATGTTTGAGGAACTTCACAATGCAATGACTAATGAGATGTTAGGCTCCTAATGTTATACTCCCCTCCACTCTATTCATTACCACTAGCTCTGGCCAAGTCGAACAGCAACTTAACTTCACTACTCATTTCACTCTTATTCACATACAATTATTTTTGTAGCTGTGATAAGAGACATAAGGAACGTTCATCAACCCTGAGGAAATGTTTCTTGGAGTAGCAGTCGCCACGTTGAGCCAGTGAAGTATTCTTTTTGAAGGAGCATGAAGTTATTGCTGTAAATGGCTTGAGTTATGCTACAAAAGCTCATCCATAATGCCAGGCTGCATTCATCTCCGTTTATAAAAGAAATCTGCGGCTCCGATGTGCTGGTACGCAGGATTAGGCTAAGCCATTTTACAGAGCCTGCACAGCTGAAAAAAAATGGAGCCTTTCACAGTCTGAGACATCAGCAGGACATCCTGTTTCAGTTTAGAAACAACCCCGTTCCCTAATAAAAAAAGAAACTCTAGAAATAATCTCCAACAGAAGAGTCTGTTCAGTTGTTGATTGTCATACTGGCAAAGGTCCAGCGCTGTAGAAAGAGGTCCCGCAGAGCTACTGGAAAGCAGTCAAACAGCACCTAAGGAAGTCATTAAAAAATCTCATTTATTTAGTTCTCATTTTATGATAGTTTGCCCTGCAAATGCATCCTCTAGGCTATTACGGAAGCAATACAAATAATTATGCGATGAAGAAGTATTTCATTTGAATTAAAATAATCTCAGTGCTGCTTTTGGCAGAAGTTCTGAATATTTGGCATAACATCATGGGGTAGCTCATAAATGATTATGTTATGATGTTTTTATGATGGGTTAAACTGTTTCTCCATGTACTTTCTTACTCTAAAGGGCTTTGAGCTGTCAGTTCAAATTAATAGTTCACTTTAACGTATATATATATATTACATACTCTACAAATGTTAACCGAATGTACAGATGCAGGAGGAGGGAAGGAGTTTGTCAAGAGAGAGAGAAAGAAAAGAAGCAAATGAGCAGAGTGCTTCAAAACTGCAACTAATGGAAAAAGGCAAGGAAAATGTCAAAGTGTAAACTGTGCAGACTCATTACTACTGAACTTCTTTGTTGTCACTTTTTATTGCTGTCTATGTGGAAATATCTGTTAACATAAGATGGAAGTGAACTTTTGCAAAGTTTTACTGCAACATTCCTGAGACTGTTACTCCAACGTTAACAGACAATGATTAGAAACTAATGCTGTCAGTGGTTCTCGTACTCTTAACGATAATTACAGCGAACTTAATTTTGAACGGTAATAAAAAGAACTCTGACACCAAAAGGGAAAAAATGAATCTAAAAATGACAGTGATCGATGAAGAAAAATTAAAGAAGCCGAGAACCATGCACACTGACCCCATACCACAGGTCACTAGAAGAAGCAGATCAGCATCAATAGCTGTACATCTCCATGCATTTTAGGACACACCTTGTTAGAAATACATCCTTTGATGTCTAACAAGTACATTTACAATTGCTTTATAAACATATAATGCAAACAATTATAGTGAAAAGAAAGACTAAAACAAAGCATCAAATGAAGCATTAAAATGTCTTCCTTTTTGAAATCAGTAATAGTAACAGCGAAATGTCTAAGAGGGCATTATTTTAGCAATAATACCAACTAAATTTTACACAAATGCAAATTGGCTATTTTGCCATTGGTCATAGAAATCTCAATACTACATAGAAGTAATGGGATTTGTAGATACTAGGTCTTTTCTTTGGTAAATAAAGAACTTTTTAGAACAAATCATGATCAAAACATGTTCTTTGATTTCATTTTCATGACGACTGCTGTTAGAAGCACTTTGTTCTCTTCAATATTTCTCAGCTACTCACTGATGTGTGAGCATTCCCTGCCCACCACGTCTGGCCCAGCGAACAGACAAAAAACAAAAATCACACCCAGCAAATCTGCACCAGTCGGCTTTGAAGCAATCTGGCTCTCTTCAGAAAGATTACTGACCTTGCTAGGTTTCCTTTTTTTTTTCCTTCGTTCCTTTTTAGTCAGTCAGTGATGTGTGCACCTCCAGTACTGAAAATGTGAGTTCACAAAATGTCTAGCATAATTTACATGCTTGTCCTCCTTTCAGACAGACAGTGTTCAGCAAAAGATTTAAAAGAAAGGAAAAATGGAAGAAAGGATTTTGGTGTGGTCTATATATGCAACATTTTCTATTGAAAACAGGAAAAAAAGCAGAAACTACCACAAAATAGCTTCCCATTCCCATCGCTGCCGGACGTGGAACTTCTCAACATTTAGTTTGTTTTTATCTACAATCCTTTTCCTGTTGTAAAGCCCCTGAGATAATTATAAATTCCACAGACCCATGAAAAGACAGATATGGTAATAGACAGATTGAATGTGCTTGATTGGCAGAAATGAGCTCGGTTCTTGCAGTCTGTCTCTTCCATATTCATCTTTCTATGATCTGTGCAGCATCATTAAAATTCAGTCAAATAAAATAAGACTTTGCTAAAGTCTGAGTTTTATTTTACATTTTTTTTTAAATTGTTGTGGTTTGTGAATTATTAAATTGAAAATCCAGCATACATGTTATGGTAATGAACTATCTGAGCCATCAAAATTACATAATAACCCACCATCGGGCATCAGATATGTTATGTGGAAGATCATAACCGTGAATATGACTGAATTTTGTGGTCTTTCATATGTGTAAAACCCACTTATATTCTTCGTTCAGCTGTCAAAATGTTTGTACAGGAAAGTTTAGTTCAAATCTAAAATGACTCTAAAAAGTGCCAGAATTTCCTTTTTCTTCGTCCCCAAAACCCATTTTAGAGTTTTATTTTTCCTGATTTAGACCAATTTGCGTCACACACCTAGTCTAGGATGTGGGTAGCATGTCAGTTGTTACTAACCCTTCAATCCCCTACAGCTAGAAAGTATGCAAAATTGCCCAAGATTTATTTCTCCTCCCTAGATTTTCCCTTCTTGGGGGCGGTGGGGGAGCAAACCGCCCATAAGATTTAAGTGAGATGTGAAGCTTAACACACAGGGAATTGTGAATTTACATTCTACATTCCATGGTGTAGCACAATAGAACAAGAACATGCTATATATTGGGTTGACTAATGTGTAGCACCTGTGTGACCATTCCCACATTTGGGTGGGTTTCATTTAGTTAATGTATCAGCTAGATCTGTAATGAAAATCCCACTGATGGGCACCGAACAGGGTTACTGAACTATCAACAGATTTACGATGGAACCTACAACATAATATATAATACACGGAAGAGCTAAATATCTGAAAGATCCTCCAGCAATGGAACAAAAATGTTATTCTATTGGATCTAGAAAATACAGCCTAGAAATTCGATTTAGGCGCTACGGGTGTTGAATTGGGTCCAAAATGATGTCCGAACAGCACTTGCACACTTCTGCTGCGGGCCATGCCGGACGCCTTCCTGGTGAGGGCAAGTAGGCAGATCGTGATGTCAATCTGCGTGCAACACTGATTTGACGCCAGCACAGTCATTTTTGTCGTTATTGCTGGAACTACTAGCCTGTGTTAGCCTCGCACAGCTGAACATTTGTTCAGCAACAGGAAGGACCCCCCAACAGTGCCATTTAAAGGGATCATCAACAACTTTCAGCAAACTCGCTTTTTGATTTCTACTGGCTCTGTGTAAGTTTGCAGATGTGTTTGTAGCTTTCTATAGTTGTTTAAAGTTGGTGAGGTGACGGGGATTGATCCTGCAAGCGAGGAAGTTTTTGCTTCTGAATTCAAGGGTCAGAACACTTGCTCCCAGTCATGGGTGCTCTAGTTGTCATCTCCCATGGACTGAAGCATGACAGGGAGATGAAGCAGAGGCAACAAAGAAGAGGACAAACTGCTCGCAGAGGGAGGAGGAGGAGGAGGAGGAGGGGTCTCAACAGGAATGCTTATGCACCTAGGGTCTTCTGTCATCTCTTGCAACCTAACTCCAGGACAAGGACAGCGCTGTCAGTATCTGTGAAGGTGACCGTGGCCCTGAACGTTTTTGCGCGGGATCCTTCCAGGCTGGAGTAGATGACATCTGTAACATCTCACAGTTCGCTGTGCACTGCTGCATAAGAGAGGTGACAGACGCTCTTTATGCTAGGAAAGGGGACTTCGGTGTTTCCTCTCTGACTAGAGGGAAGCAGGCGGAGGATGGATGTGGCTTTGCCAAGATGGCAGACGTCCCCATGCTGCAGGATGCCATCACTGTATGCATGTGGCTTTGCTGACACCGTATCTAAACGCTGAGATGTCTATAGTTGGTATGCGACCATACTCAGCACATCATGATGGTGAATGCCCAGTATCTTGGCAGCAGTCATAATACTTTTATCCTGCACTAGTCCTCAGTTCCCTCAGTCTTTGAGCCACCAAGACAAACCAGAAGTGGCTACTGGGTGACAAGGGCTATCCCTTGACCACCTGGCTCATGACTCATCCCAACCACATGTGACCAGCATGGGTACAACGAGAGCGATGCTGTTTTAAAATTTGTTTATGGGATGTGGGCATTGCTAGCAAGGTCAGCATTTACTGCCCATCCCTAATTGCTCTTGAACCACTGCAGTCCGTGTGGTGAAGATACTCCCACAGTGCAGTTATGGAGGGAGTTTTAGGATTTTTTTCCCAGCGACGATGAAGAAACGCAATAAATTTCCAAGTCAGGATAGTGTGTGACTTGGAGGGGAACTTGGAGGTCATGGTGTTCCCAAGCGCCTGCTGCCCATGTAATTCTAGGTGGTAGAGATCGTGGGTTTGGGAGTGCTGTCGAAGAAGCTTTGGCGAGTGCATCTTGTAGATGGTACACATTGCACCCATGGTACGTCGGTGATAGAGGGAGTGAATGTTTAGGGTGGTGGGTGGGGTGCCAATCAAGTGGACTGCTTTGTCCTGGATGGTGTCAAGCTTCTTGAGTGTTGTTGGAGCTACACTCATCCAGGCAAGTGGAGAGTATTCCATCACACTGCTGACTTGTGCCTTGTAGATGGTAGAAAGGCTTTGGGGAGTCAGGAGGTGAGACACTCACCACAGAATACCCAGCTTCTGACCTGCTCCTGTAGCCACAGTATTTATGTGGCTGGTCTAATTAAGTTTCTGGTCAATGGTGACCCCAAGGATGTTGATGGTGGTGGATTTGGTGACTCTTGCTTGGCACTTGTGTGGTGTGAATGTTACTTGCCACTTATCAGCCCAAGCCTGAATGTCATCCAGGTCTTGTTGCTTGCAGGCACGGACTGCTTCATTAGCTGAGGAATTGCGATTGAAACTGAATAATGTGCAATCATCAGCGAACATCCCCACTTCTGACCTTATGATGGAGGGAGGATCAGTGATGAAGCAGCTGAAGATGTTTGGGCCTAGGAAATTGCCCTGAGGAACTCCTGCAGTGATGTCCAGGGGCTTAGACGATTGGCTTCCGACAACTACAACCATCTTCCTTTGTGCTAGGCATGACTCCAGACAGTGGAGAATTTTCCCCCTGACTCCCATTGACTTAAATTTTACTGGGGCTTCTTGATGTCAAGGGCAGTCACCTCACCTCTGTCACATGAAACATTATAGAGCAGGCCATTGGTGAAGCAACAGTTCCGCTGTCTGGACCACTCTGGAGAAGTGTGTGTCCCTTTTCATGATGGTTAGCTGTATCCTCCACAACCTGGCCATCATGATGCCACAGACTTTGCCACCAGGGATATGGCCACCAGGTCAGGAGCAGGAGGCAAAGGAGGAGGAAGAGGAGTAGGAAGAGGAAGAGGAGGAAACAGAAAGAAGAAGACAACCCATACAGCCCCTTTATGGCCGGGATACCCAGGATCGAGACATCCGCCTGCAGTACGAGTGAACACAAACTCAATTCCCCTTTCAGTATTAGTCCCACATCTTCCCTTCCCTTTGTTAATGACTATCACAGAGCCTTTGGCCCGCAATGCTGAAATAAAATCCACCAGAAAGCAAACATTCCAATCTAACGTCATACAGCTATCCATCAAAATTCAACTAATCACCCTTGTGCATTCCCTTAGTGAATGTCTTGCAAGTGCCTTTACCTATCCTAGTGCTCCTACACAGTGCTATCCCAGTGGCTGCAGCATGGCTGGTCGAAGGCTGCTCTCTTTCAGTGGGGGAGACTGCAGATGGCCTTGCAGGATGACCTCAAGGAGTTCTCCGGCCAGTAGGCCAGAATTCAGACTGCACCACCTCGACATGGAGTCTGCGCTGGCTGGCTGATAGGCAACAGCAGAGGCACTGGTGGAGTGGCAGTGGTGGGAGGACGAATGCTGACATCTTGAGCGAGGACCGCAGGGTTAACCTCCATGGATCCATTGCCGCTCCCCCGGGGCAACGCTTCAGCAATCCTAGTAATCCGATGGAGTACAGACCGCTGGACTGCTGCATTACCCTGCAAGCCCCTTTCAACACTGGTAAGCCCAGCCATGATGGCAGCAGTCTGAGCCTGCATGGCATCAAGCTGACCTTGCATGACTTCAGTCTAAGCTTCCATTGCTGCACTCAGATGTTGGGTGGCTTTTGCTTGTGCTGCAATAGAAGCTCAGACTTCAGCCATCAGATGCTGGGTCCAAAAGTGTGTTATTGGATCTGCCCACCACTTCCACGTTGGGAAGCATGAGCTCCAAACTCTGTCCAGAGCCTGTGCAAGGTTGGTCCTGTACTCCTCCATGCTCCTTGACATTGTATTCAGCCTTTATGACGTTCTTCTGTCGGCCTCCCCATCGAAGTCTTCGTTTGAGTCCTGTGCAGCAGACCCATGTGAAACCTTGCCCTCCAGGGAGCTGGCACCTGAGCTACCTTTCCCCTGCCCTGGCTGCAGGCCACTCATGCCCAGTGTCTCACCATGTGCAGATCCCGCGTCTAACCTAGCCTCTAAAGTAAGCTGAATGTCAGTATCTGAGCTGGTGGCTGGGAGGTGAAATTGAATGATGGTGTTTCTTCTTCTTCACTCTCCTCTCCCTCTTCATGTTGACCCAGTGGCTGGGCAGACTGCATTTCTTGGGTGTCAGAAATGAGAAAGGTACAAGGGTAGGGTTGTGAAGAGGGCTGGGGGAAAGCAAGAGGTGCATGCTTACACCATGTGCAGGTTGTAAATCAGAAGAAATTGTGGGATGAAGAGGAAGTGAGATAGATGTGAGAAGGTGGATAATGTATGAGGGTATCTGGGGATTTCTCACAGGAGTCATGAGCGATGGCATCAGAGGGTATCCCTTGTCACTGAGTAGCAAGTCATGCACATTGCATTGGGTTCAAAGATCTGTGGGACAGATGACTGTCTCATTATAAATGCATTGAGGAAGCTCCCTGGATAGCAGGCATTCACCTGCATGATGCGCTGTAATTGGTTGCACACAAGCTGCACATTAAGGGAATGGAATACCTTCCTGTTCCTGAACACCTCCAAGTTTAAGTGAGGGGCTCTGATGGCCACACCTGTGCAGTCGATGGTTCCCTGGACCAGGGAAATTCCACAATCCAGTTAAATCCTAGAGTTCTCTGCCTTGGGTCTTCTCTGACAATGTGGAATGATATATAGTCATTCCTCAGAGTGTAAAGAGCCACATGCAGATTGTGATATGTGACTGATATCATCCGTGGCTGCCTGAAAGGTTCCAGTAGCATAAAAATTAAGTGCTACTGTGACTTGACTGCCACAGGCAATGCAGTAAAAGAACATAAAAAATAGGAGCAGAAGTCAGCCATTTGGCCTTTCAAGCCTGCTCCACCATTCAATAAGATCATGGCTGAACTCCTACTTCAACTCCACCTTCCTGCACTATTCTCGTATCACTTGATTTCATGAGTATCTAAAAATCTAACAATCTCTGTCTTGAATATATTCCATGACTGAACATTCACCGCTCTCTGGAGAATTTCAAAGATTCGCAGCCCTATGAGTGAGGAAATTTCTCTTCATTTCAATTATAAATTGCCGACCTCTTATTCTGAGACTGTGACCCCCCCTAGTTCTAGACTCCCCAGCCAGGGGCAATATTTTCTCAGTATTTACCCTGTCAAGCCCCATAAGAATTTTACATACTTCAATGAGATCACCTCTCATTCTTCTAAACTCTCAGGAAATAAGGCCTAACCTACTCAATCTCTCCTCATAGGGCAATCCTCTCATCCCAGGAATCAGTCTGGTGAACCTTCGTTGCACTCCCTCTAAGGCAAGTATATCCTTCCTGAGGCTAAAACTGTACACAGCACATGTGGTCTCACCAAGGCCCTATGTAATTGTGGTAAGACTTCTTTACTCTTCAGTTGTTGGCAAAAACGATAGTTTTATGACAAAATTACCGTTTTCGCTGTGCTACCGTTTTTAGACCTAAAGTTCGGCCTTTACATATGCGCCCGCATCGGTAAAGTCAGCGTTACACGAGGATTCGTGGTGCAAACCGTGAGTTTCGCCAACTTTAGTCTGAAGCCGGTAGCACTGTGAGAGAGGCCTTGGGAGGGGGGGAAAAACAAAAAAAAAATTGCAAAACACATTCAAAAAACATTCACAAAACCCTTACCTACTAAATCGCTGAAAAATAATTTAAAAATAAAATCTTTAACTTACCTTTTTTGCAGGTCTTCATACTTACTGCAGCTGGCAGGGCTGCACAGACAGGTTTGACCAGTCAGTAGTTTGGGCGTGGCGGAGTGCCGAAAGTACGACGGTAACGCAATCCGCAGTGTTGCAAGCCATTTCACATCGGCGGCGGTACGTGGAAGGTGCCTGAAGATTCTGCCGACTGGGTTCTCGCCAGGGAGGCACAAATTGCAGCAAAAATCTGGTCACAAAGTCGGTGAAATTCTAACCCTTATAGTCCAATCATTTTGTAATAAAGGCTAACTGCATGTTAACTTGCTGTAATCCGTGTCCCCTAATCTCACAAGCCCTAATTTTTGGTAATAACCCATTGAGTGGCACCTTACCGAATGCTTTTTTGAAAATCTAAATACACTACATTCACTGGTTCCCCCTTATCTACATCCAGGTCACTCTGAATATCAACATTTCCCAGTCTCTGTAAAATGCTTTGAGATATCCGATGGTTATGAAAGGCACTATATAAATCCAAGGCTTTCTTTTTTCTTTCTTTTAAAAAATATTCTGCTTTTCTATTTTTCCTACCGAAGTGGATAGCTTCAAATTTCACTACATTAATTCCATTTGCCATGTTCTTGCCCACTTAACATGTCTATATCCTTTTGCAGCTTTTTTGTGTCCTCCTCACAGCCTACTTTTCCACCTGACTTTGTATCATCAGCAAACTTGGATACATTACACAGTCCCCTCATCTAAATCATTGATATAGATTGTAAATAGCTGAGGCCAAGCGCTGATTTCTGCAGTACCTCACTAGTTACAGCCTGCCAACTTGAAAATGGCCCATTTATTCCTACTCTCTGTTTTCTGTCCATTAACCAATCCTCAATCCATGCTAATATATTCCCCCAGTCCCATGAGCCCTAATTTTTAGTAATAACCTCTTGTGTGGCACCTTACCGATTGCTTTTTTGAAAATCCAAATACACTACATTCACTGGTTCCCTCTTATCTACCCTCCCAGTTACAATCTCAAACAACACTAACAGATTTATCCAACATGATTTCCCTTTCATAAATCTGTGTTGATTCTGCCCAATCATATGATTTTTTAAATGCCCTGTTACCATGTCCCTAATAATAATTTTCCCTATTACTGATGTCAGGCTAACTGGCCTACAGTTCCCGGTTTTCTCTCTCCCTCCTTTCTTGAATAGCGAGGTTACATCCTGGTTGTGTTCCTTGGTAATGCGCAGCCTCTTCATCCACTGGCCTTGTGTCATATGAATGTAGAAAGTGTGCTCTCTGAAGACACAGGGTGGATATGGCCTCCTGCTGAGAGCCCTCCTGTCCCTCTCTCCTGCAGGAGCTGATCCAGCTCTGCCTGATCTCATGTTCTGAATAAGGGGAATGGGAGGAGTACAAAGATGACCCCTAGCAAGGTGGCCATGACCAAGCACTCCCTTTCTCCTCATGACTCCGATAAAAGGTAGACTAGCACAGCACTCACTCTTTTTAGGTGAAATCCTGAGAGAATTTCCAGGAAAAATACTGACAGAGTGTTGTTGATGCCTTGATAAAGTGTCCTAGAAAGTCTCCCAATGTGTCTCAAAAGTCTTCTTCAAACGCAGTACAGTCAATCGATCTCCAGCAGCAAGTGATCAGTGAAAGCGGAGCATGGTTCTAAGTAGTGCTCAAAATTCTGAAGAACTAATTGTTTACTCCTGTTCAGTTAAAAAGAAAAAAATTGCATTTACATAGCGCCTTTCATGACCACCGTACCTCCCAAACTACTTTACAGCCAAAGAAGTACTTTTTGAAATGTGGTCACTGTTGTAATGCAGTTCGCTGTTATGAGAGGCCGTTAGTTGAAGCGCTACCACCAAAATGCTGTGCAGCCTCTTAAATGAGCGCTAGTAGGCAACTTAATTGTCAATAAATCCCTTAAAGATCCTCAGGGCTGTCGTCCCTAGTGCGTGCTTTAACTCCTTTACTAAGATGGCGTCGTGCTAAATGCGGGCTAAACCGCTGTTACAGTTTAAGACCCCATCTTGACCATCTTGGAGGCTCTTTAGCGCCTAAAGTATACACCCCTTGTCTAACTTATTTGAGAAATCAGTTTTTAATTAATGCTCTGCATTTGTAACTGGTACAAATGAGTAATAAACTGACTAGTTGCTTAAAAATGAATGTGCCTGTGACACAATGCTGTTATCCTTCAGATGTAATGTCATGATCAGCTGTAATATACTCCTATGTCAACAATTTTGGGATTCAGTCGCTCTTCAGAAACCTTGTGGTTTATGACATTAACTCAACCCTATGATTGATTTACAGCTTTGTAAATCCATTCTACAAATGTACTGTTTTATCTGCTGACTGTTTAACTGGTGAATTTGTGGTGTACATTACGTAAAAGTTGATAACTGACTCATACCTGACCCTGTACGGATTGAGCATCTCATTGTCAATTCCTGTATGTGTATGCCGTATACTAGGTGCCCATGTTTGCAGAGCAGCTGCTATTTACAAATGGGAAATGTCACAATGATGATGGTAGAGTTTGTATTCATTTAGCTAATATCTCAGATAGCAATAGTCATATCCAAAATAAATCCTATATGCAAGATGAATATTACTTGTGCACTCCTACGGAATCATGTACCAATGTCAGTTTTGCATTTTGAGAACTGAGTGGATTATATGTTTTATGGCAATATACTTTAGCTAAATATCCATCTCTTAGAGCACTGCAGTACTATAAAAAGGAATTTGTTGGAGAGAATCAGAATGATCTAATTGTGTGCACACAATGGAGCTTTGGTTTGTTTTCGTCCACACACACCCTGCAAACACTTGCACAATTGTACTCGCAAGCAGGTACTCATGGCACCATCAACAACCTTGGTTTTGGAAATGACTTCAAAGTTCACAAGTTACATAGAAGGCATAGGAGGCCATATAACATAAATAAATAATCAGAGTAAAACCTGCTGTTTACACTGACAGCTAAGCAAATTGATGAATGCTAATTTGAAGTGCAGCCACCTCACCATGCAAAGCCAACTTTATTTAGTTAAGACAGATAAGATCACAAAATACTTTTAAGTCACACAGAACTTGTGCCCTCCTCAAATACGTTGAACAAAACCAAATAATAAAATAAGAAAGCCTCCTTTATTCTAAAACAAGAAGGTTAAGAAAAGACATGTAATTAATCATGTCAAAGCACAATGTCCTCTTAAAACCAGCACCCCACTGGCCTGAAAGTATTTGTCAACTTTGCTATTAGTGTCTTTTTATGTCCTAATGCACTCTTTAATGATGAAATTAATCAACTTATGTCTAGGAGTTCAGGGTTTTGGGAACATGGTGCTGAAAATCATAGAATATTTTGTCGACCTTATTTCACGTAATTTGTAAGAAAAACTCCCATCATTTCAAACAATTTCACACTTATCCAGAAATAGGTTAGAGTTAAGGATGCTGCTGGCCAAGCAAATTCTTTGATCCATAATTAAAAAAGGAAACTCTCAGGGTAAGAACATTAGAACATAAGAATTAGGAACAGGAGTAGGCCATCTAGCCCCTCGAGCCTGCTCTGCCATTCAATAAGATCATGGCTGATCTTGTCGTTGACTCAGCTCCACTTACCCGCCCTCTCCCCATAACCCTTAATTCCCTTATTGGTAAAAAATCTATCTATCTTTGACTTGAAAACATTCAATGAGCTAGCCTCAACTGCTTCCTTGGGCAGAGAATTCCACAGATTCACAACCCTCTGGGAGAAGAAATTCTTTCTCAACTCGGTTTTAAATTGGCTCCTCCGTATTTTGAGGCTGTGCCCCCTAGTTCTAGTCTCCCCCACCAATGGAAACAACCTCTCTGCCTCTATCTTGTCTATCCCTTTCATGATTTTAAATGTTTCTATAAGATCACCCCTCATCCTTCTGAATTCCAACGAGTAAAGACCCAGTCTACTCAATCTATCATCATAAGGTAACCCCCTCATTTCTGAAATCAGCCTAGTGAATCGTCTCTGTACCACTTCCAAAGCTAGTATATCCTTCCTTAAGTAAGGTGACCAAAACTGCACACAGTACTCCAGGTGCGGCCTTACCAATACCTTATACAGTTGCAGCAAGACCTCCCTGCTTTTGTACTCCATCCCTTTCGCAATGAAGGCCAACATTCCATTTGCCTTCCTGATTATCTGCTGCACCTGAAAACTAACCTTTTGGGATTCATGCACAAGGACCCCCAGGTCCCTCTGCACCACAGCATGTTGTAATTTCTCCCCATTCAAATAATATTCCCTTTTACTGTTTTTTTTCCCAAGGTGGATGACCTCACACTTTCCGACATAGCATTCCATCTGCCAAACCGTAGCCCATTCATTTAACCTATCCAGATCTCCTTGCAGCCTCTCTGAGTCCTCTACACAACCCGCTTTCCCACTAATCTTTGTGTCATCTGCAAATTTTGTTGCACTACACTCTGTCCCCTCTTCTAGGTCATCTATGTATATTGTAAACAGTTGTGGTCCCAGCACTGATCCCTGTGGCACACCACTAACCACTGACCACTGATTTCCAACCGGAAAAGGACCCATTTATCCCGACTCTCTGCTTTCTGTTCGCCAGCCAATTCTCTATCCATGCTAATACATTTCCTCTGACTCCGCGTACCTTTATCTTCTGCAGTAACCTTTTGTGTGGCACCTTATCGAATGCCTTTTGGAAATCTAAATACACCACATCCATCGGTACACCTCTATCCACCATGCTCGTTATATCCTCAAAGAATTCCAGTAAGTTAGTTAAACATGATTTCCCTTTCATGAATCCATGCTGCGTCTGCTTGATTGCACTATTCCTATCCAGATGTCCCGCTATTTCTTCCTTAATGATAGTTTCAAGCATTTTCCCCACTACAGATGTTAAACTAACCGGCCTATAGTTACCTGCCTTTTGCCTGCCCCCTTTTTTAAACAGAGGCATTACATTAGCTGCTCTCCAATCCGCTGGTACCTCCCCAGAGTCCAGAGAATTTTGGTAGATTATAATGAATGCATCTGCTATAACTTCCGCCATCTCTTTTAATACCCTGGGATGCATTTCATCAGGACCAGGGGACTTGTCTACCTTCAGTCCCATTAGCCTGTCCAGCACTAACCCCCTAGTGATAGTGATTGTCTCAAGGTTCTCCCTTCCCACATTCCTGTGGCCTGCAAATTTTGGCATGGTATTTGTGTCTTCCACTGTGAAGACGGAAGCCAAATAATTGTTTAAGGTCTCAGCCATTTCCACAATTCCCATTATTAAATCCTCCTTTTCATCTTCTAAGAGACCAATATTTACTTTAGTCACTCTTTTCCGTTTTATATATGTGTAAAAGCTTTTACTATCTGTTTTTATGTTTTGCGCAAGTTTACCTTCGTGATCTATCTTCCCTTTCTTTACTGCTTTTTTAGTCATTCTTTGCTGTTGCTTAAAATTTTCCCAATCCTCTAGTTTCCCACTAACCTTGGCCACCTTATACGCATTGGTCTTTGATTTGATACTTTCCTTTATTTCCTTGGTTATCCACGGCTGGTTATCCCTTCTCTTGCCGCCCTTCTTTAAGTACAATGAAAGTTAAGTTGCTACCGTACATCTATCCCATGTAGTTTTTGCAGAATGCCAGTTAAAATAATAATATTTTGAAGGCTCTGCTGAGGAGCCTCATTAGTCTCCTTTTGTTGAGTTAAACAGCAGAGCTAATGTTAGCCAAAAAATCAGCAGAAATGTGATCACTCTGAAAATAGACACATAGCAAAATTGGCATTTAGGAAGGTATACACTCACAGGGGACTCAATTGGCTGCTATCACCACAGCATATTTACGCCACACCTAGGAGGCGCACAAGAGCAACGTGTGATGATCTGCCAGCTAATTTTCTCTTCCTTTGTGGGGAAATACCTTGTCGCTTCTTATTGACTTCACAGGTGGCCCAGCAGGGACTGAGAAATTGTGTAGGGAGTTGTCGGAGGTAAAACTGCTTCCTACCACAGTGTGCATTATGATTGGCATCACTGGACCACCAATAATTGTACTCACTGCTTTTAACCTCTGAATGCATCAATTCAATTAAATGTCTGTGTTTAAGGACTTTAAAAACAATCAAAGTCATCGTTCAAGTGACATAACACTCTCCACTTATGTACTTACAAGGTGGTAGGTTTCCTAATCCAGGTTCATGTCTAATATATTGCTGAAACTATAATTAGATAAGACCTTTGACAATTGATTGTTTTATAAAGGTGGTAGAGGGTTCCATCTTTTGGTGCCCATTAGTGTTACCATTCACTTACTGGGAAGTGGTTTGAGAGTTCTCTAAGCAGTGCTAGTTTTAGTATGATTACCAATGAACTATATTTTCACTTATCATTAGACACAGTGAAATGTACTATTGCATGCTAATTAAAAACAGGAATTAAATCAATTTGTATGGGTTACCTTTTTTAGGGGTGGAACATTGTCACTATAGGTCCATCTTGATTCTGTTTTGATTCTTTCCAATATGTTTCTCCAATACTTTTAAATTTATAATTGATTTTGTATAATATTTATTATATTTTTCTATGTTTCTACTTTGAGACTTTAAAATGCAGAAATGCATTATAGTACAGTAAATAGTAATATAGTAAATTATAATGTAATACTTTTGTGATTTTGTGTAAATATATAAGTCAGCTTGGCCCATTGGTAGCACTCCTGTCTCTTACTCATAAGTTGAGCTCTAGGCTGATATTACAGTACAACACTGAGGGAGTGCTGCATTGTTGAAGGTGCTATCTTTCCGATGAGATTTTAAGCTGAGGTCCTACCTGCCTGATCATGTGGACATTGATCATCCCATGTCCTGACTAACATTTGTCCCTCATCGACCATTTGCTGTTTGTGGGACCTTGCTGTGCATTTGTGTACAAAAACAACAGTGTCTATGCTTCAAAAGTAATTCAGAGGCTGTGAAATGCTTTGAGAAGTCCTGAGGATGTTAAAGGTGCTGTGTAAATGCAAGTCCTTAAATGCATACATGCAAAGTATCTACTATGATTATAGAAAGTAAGTGAACACAGCAGTTGTGGGGGCAATGGCAGAAGTGGAAGGGCATACCTTTTAAAAATGTGTTCAGAAGTTAATAGTTATAGTCATTGCTTTCAGTATCTGAATGCATCAATTCAATTAAAGGCCTGGTTCCAGGAATTTTTTTCTTTATCAAAGTTCAAGCGATATAACAATCTCCGCTCACCTTTTTTGCCGGTGCTCTGCAGTCCTTCGCCCATTCATCTTGGTTTCTCAATTTGAACAATTTTAGTTTGTATAGTGGCCCTGCAGAGGATCTTGCACTGGAATTGAAATCATCGCATGGTTTTTATTTCAGGCTGTGTTATTCCCAAGATCTTCAATACTGACAGATTGTATCCTTTCTTTTTTTATTGGGATAATTTTCCTCCTATTCCTTGAAGAAGATGGGTTTTTAATCTGAAGATGTTGGTTGAAATGTAGACGAGTTATCGGCGCAGGTGTGAACATAGGAATAGTGAATTCTCATTTCATACGATGCAATGTCTAACGTCAATAATGCTATAGAATATATAAATCCATTTTTGAAGGTCAAAGAATCTTGAAGAAAATGGACAGAAAAGAAAAGAGAACAGATGAGATGGGACCCAAGATATGGAATGTGAGGAAAAGAAAGGATGAGGTGGAATCAACTTATGAGGGGAATAAGACATTGTTTCTGAATGTAAGGGATAAGCATGTGTTCTGCTGAATAGCAGAATAGTAGGGGTAGGACTCTGTAATGGCGGAGGTGCAAGTGACTAGACTGCATGCTGTCATGTATTCAACTGGCATTGTAACCCATGTATAAACTGACCTAAGTTGTACACCGTGAGAACATTGACCACTAGGTGGTGAACTTGTGGGAGACACTCCTAACCTGGACTTTCAGGTAAAAAAGGGGAAGCTCCACGCACCTTCATCACTTCAGTGCTGGCTAATAAAGGTTACTGGTCACAGAGTGACCTTCTCTCAAGTATGGGCCTCGTGTGCATTTATACTGTATAGTAAGGACATATCATTGGCAATGAGAAACTGGGATTTAAACCAGTTTAGCATGGTCACACGCAGCACAGACGAGAGGTACTGTGTGGTGATGATTGGGACGATTTTATTGAGAGACTACAGCAAAGTTTCGTCACCAAGGAATGGTTGGGAGAGGATTCGGCCGACAAACGCAGGGCTCATCTCCTGACGGTTTGTGGATCCAGGACGTACTCCCTGATGAAGGACCTTCTAGTGCCAGAGAAGCCGGCAGACAAAATGTTTGAAGAGCTCAGTAAGTTGATCAAGGAACACTTTAAACCAGCGAGCAGCATGCACATGAAGAGACACCGGTTTTACATGCACCGGCGGCGAGAAGGGCAAAGTGTTAGAGATAGTAAGGGGACAAAGTCACTGGTGGGCGTAGTTTATAGGCCCCCAAATAATAACTTCACGGTGGGGCGGGCAATAATCAAGGGAATAATGGAGGCACGTGACAAAGGAACGGCAGTAATCATGGGGGATTTTAATCGACATATCGATTGGTCAAACTAAATTGCACGGGGTAGCCTTGAGGAGGAATTCATAGAATGCATACGGGATTGTTTCTTAGAACAGTATGTTACATAACCTACAAGGGAGCAAGCTATCTTAGATCTGGTCCTGTGTAATGAGAAAAGAATAATAAACGATCTCCTAGTAAAAGATCCTCTCGGAATGAGTGATCACAGTATGGTTGAATTTGTAATACTGATTGAGGGTGAGGAAGTAGTGTCTCAAATGAGCATACTATGCTTAAACAAAGGGGACTACAGTGGGATGAGGGCAGAGATGGCAGAGATGAGGCAAACACAGACTAAACGGTGGCACAATTGAGGAACAGTGGAGGACTTTTAAGAAGCTCTTTCATAGAGCTGAACAAAAATATATTTCAGTGAAAAAGAAGGGCGGTAAGAGAAGGGATAACCAGCCGTGGATAACCAAGGAAATAAAGGAGAGTATCAAATTAAAAACCAATGCGTATAAGGTGGCCAAGGTTAGTGGGAAACTAGCAGAATGGGAAAATTTTAAACGACAGCAAAGAATGACTAAGAAAGCAATAAAGAAAGGAAAGATAGATTACGAAAGTAAACTTGTGCAAAACATAAAAACAGATAGTAAAAGCTTTTACAGATATATAAAATGGAAAAGAGTGACTAAAGTAAATGTTGGTCCCTTAGAAGATGAGAAGGGCGATTTAATAATGGGAAATGTGGGAATGGCTGAGACCTTAAACAATTATTTTGCTTCAGTCTTCACAGTGGAACATACAAAAACCATGCCAAAAATTGCTGGTCACGGGAATGTGGGAAGGGAGGACCTTGAGATAATCACTATCACTAGAGGGGTAGTGCTGGACAGGCTAATGGGACTCAAGGTAGACAAGTCCCCTGGTCCTGATGAAATGCATCCCAGGGTATTAAAAGAGATGGCGGAAGTTATAGCAGATGCATTCGTGAGAATCTACCAAAATTCTCTGGACTCTGGGGAGGTACCAGCGGATTGGAAAGCAGCTAATGTAATGCCTCTGTTTAAAAAAGGGGGCAGACAAAAGGCAGGTAACTATAGGCCGGTTAGTTTAACATCTGTAGTGGGGAAAATGCTTGAAGCTATCATTAAGGAAGAAATAGCGGGACATCTAGATAGAAATAGTGCAATCAAGCAGACGCAACTTGGATTCATGAAGGGGAAATCATGTTTAACTAATTTACTGGAATTCTTTGAGGATATAACGAGCATGGTGGATAGAGGTGTACCGATGGATGTGGTGTATTTAGATTTCCAAAAGGCATTCGATAAGGTGCCACACAAAAGGTTACTGCAGAAGATAAAGGTACGCGGAGTCAGAGGAAATGTATTAGCATGGATAGAGAATTGGCTAGCTAACAGAAAGCAGAGAGTCGGGATAAATGGGTCCTTTTCGGGTTGTAAATCGGTGGTTAGTGGTGTACCACAGGGATCGGTGCTGGGACCACAACTGTTTACAATATACATAGATGACCTGGAAGAGGGGACAGAGTGTAGTGTAACAAAATTTGCAGATGACACAAAGATTAGTGGGAAAGCGGGTTGTGTAGAGGACACAGAGAGGCTGCAAAGAGATTTAGATAGGTTAAGCGAATGGGCTAAGGTTTGGCAGATGGAATACAATGTTGGAAAATGTGAGGTCATCCACCTTGGAAAAAAAAAACAGTAAAAGGGAATATTATTTGAATGGGGAGAAATTACAACATGCTGCGGTGCAGAGGGACCTAGGGATCCTTGTGCATGAAACTCTTTTAGAGTCTACCTACAAAACATAAAACATTAAACCGTGCCACCCGACCTGGGTGACACACCAGACATTTACAAGGCCCTTTTTTTCCCTTTTTTTTGGTTTTTTTTGTGTTTTTTTTTGGCACTAAAATCACAATTTTCCCAGTGCCCCCTATAAAAGGGAAGGGGACACTAAAAGCACCGGCAATTAAAACAAATTAAACTTTAAAACGTGAAATCAAATTAAAATTTGGTTTCCTTGTGCATGAAACTCTTTTGAGTTTACCTGAAAAACATAAACATTAAACCATGCCACCCGCCTGGGTGACACAGCAGACATTTTCAAGGCCCCTTTTTTCCCTTTTTTTGTGTTTTTTTTCTTCTTTTTTTCCCCCTTTTTTTTTTTGGGCGCTAAAATCACATTTTTCCAAGTGCCCCCTATAAAAGGGGAGGGGGACACTAAAAGCACCGGCAATTAAAACAAATTAAACTTTAAAACGTAAAATCAAATTAAAATTTGGTTGCCGGGCGTGATGATGCACTCCAGTCCCTCCGGTGCCCACCTCTCGCGGAAGGCTGCGAGCGTACCGGTGGACACCGCGTGCTCCATCTCCAAGGACACCCTGGACCGGATGTAAGATCGGAAGAGAGGCAGGCAGTCAGGTTGAACGACCCCCTCGACCGCCCGCTGCCTGGACCGGCTGATGGCACCCTTGGCCGTGCCCAGGAGCAGTCCTACGAGGAGGCCCTCGGACCTACCCGCTCCCCTCCACACAGGGTGCCCAAAGATCAGGAGAGTGGGACTGAAGTGCAGCCAGAATTTCAGGAGCAGCCCCTTCAAATAATGGAACAGGGGCTGCAACCTCGTGCACTCAATAAAAACATGGAACACGGACTCCTCCAGACCGCAGAAATTGCAGGTGGCCTGGGAGTCCGTGAACCGGCTTAAAAATTTATTGCATGGCACTACTCCGTGCACCACCCTCCAGGCCAAGTCCCCGATGAATAGTGGGAGGACCCCTGCGTAGAGTGCCCTCCATCGGGGACCCCCGCCTCCTCTCCTTGTGCATGAATCCCAAAAAGTTAGTTTGCAGGTGCAGCAGGTAATCAGGAAGGCGAATGGAATGTTGGCCTTCATTGCGAGAGGGATGGAGTATAAAAGCAGGGAGGTCCTGCTACAACCGTATAGGGTATTGGTGAGGCCGCACCTGGAGTACTGCGTGCAGTTTTTGTCACCTTACTTAAGGAAGGATATACTAGCTTTGGAGGGGGTACAGAGACGATTGACTAGTCTGATTCCAAAGATGAGGGGGTTACCTTATGATGATAGATTGAGTAGACTGGGTCTTTACTCGTTGGAGTTCAGAAAGCTGAGGGGTGATCTTATAGAAACATTTAAAATAATGAAAGGCATAGACAAGATAGAGGCAGAGAGGTTGTTTCCACTGGTTGAAGAAGCTAGAACTAGGGGGCACAGTCTCAAAATACGGGGGACCCAATTTATAACCGAGTTGAGAAGGAGGGTTGTGAATCTGTGGAATTCTCTGCCCAAGGAAGCAGTTGAGGCTAGCTCATTGAATGTATTCAAATCACAGATAGATAGATTTTTAACCAATAAGGGAATTAAGGGTTACGGGGAGCGGGCGGTTAAGTGGAGCTGAGTCCACGGCCAGATCAGCCATGATCTTGTTGAATGGCGGAGCAAGCTCGAGGGGCTAGATGGCCTATTCCTGTTCCTAATTCTTATGTTCTTATGTTCTTATGTTCTTATGTTCTTAAGTTCCAGACTTCATGGCAGACCTCTGGCGACTGGCGAGCCTATGTAAGTTCCCAGATGCATGCAGAGCGAAGATGCTGTGAGACTTTTTTTATTGAGGGCATCGGGCACGCTGGGATTTTCAGGAAACTGATTGAGACCAAAGACTTGACCCTGGAAACGGCAGCATTGATGGCCCAGGCATTTGTAGCAAGGGAGGAAGAGACCAGAATGATGTTTGACAAAAATCTTGGCTTAAATGCAGCAAATGGACAGAGAGTCAACATTGTTAACGCAGCACACAGTTCTCCTGGCAGACAGGGGCAATTGAATATGCCCGAGCATGTAGTCGAACCCAAAAGGAGGAATTCAACAGAGACAATGGCTAGCTGAACGGCGATTCATGCCACCGCAAGGGACAATGCGGCCAGTAATGGGGCCATCAACACCTGTCAATGGTGCGCTTAAGGACAGTTACAGAGACAGTCAGAGACGATTGGCTGGTAATGGACCTTTTGTTTCTAACAACGGCTCATGTTGGAGGTGTGGAAGCAAATACACAGCCTGAGCTTGCAGGTATCAGCAATATACCTGCAGAAACTGCAATGTCAGCGGTCACTTGGCACATATGTGCAGGAAGCCTGCAGCCAGGTTGATGTACGAGGAGGACAGGGTGGACACTGGGGGAAATCGCTGGAAGCTGAAGTTCAACGAGTTCATGTGGAGCACATATATAGTTCATACACCAGGACGCCACCGATAATGATGAAAGTGCTCCTCAATGGCATCCCAGTATCAATGGAGCTAGACACAGGGGCCAGCCAGTCCCTGATGAGTATCAAACAGTTCGACAAGTTGTGGGCGTCCAAGGCCAGGAGGCCAAAATTATCGCCGATTGACGCACAGCTACGGACATATACAAAGGAGATCATTCCGGTGCTAGGCAGCGCCACGGTAGTCGTGACCCACAAAGTTTCGGAGAACAGATTGCCACTCTGGATTGTCCCGGGGGAAGGTCCCGCACTACTGGGGAGGAGTTGGCTTGCTGTCATGAACTGGAAATGGGGCGATGTGAATGAAATTTCTTCTGTGGAGCGAGTATCATGCTCACAGGTCCTGGACAAATTTGACTCATTATTTCAACCCGGCATTGGCACTTTCATGGGGACTAAGGTAGTGATTCACATAAACTCGGGCGCCAGGCCACTACACCACAAGGACAGAGCGGTGCCGTACGTGATGCGGGAAAAAATAGAAGACAAACTGGACCGCCTGCTGAGGGAAGGCATCATCTCGCCAGTCGAATTCAGTGACTGGGCGAGCCCGATTGTGCCGGTGCTCAAGGCGGATGGGTCAGTCAGGATATGTGGTGATTACAAGGCCACCATCAATCGGGTGTCGCTCCAAGACCAGTACCCGCTACCGAGAGCGGAGGACCTCTTTGCGATACTATCCGGTGGCAAACTTTAAAAAAAATTGGACCTGACCTCAGCTTACATGACCCAGGAGCTGGCGAGTGAGTCGAAGAAGCTGACCACCATCACGACACACAAGGGGTTATTTGAATACAACAGATGTCCGTTCGGGATTTGCTCTGCTGCCGCGATCTTTCAACGAAATATGGAAAGCCTCCTCAAGTCGATTGCAAGGACGGTGGTTTTTCAAGACGACATCCTCATCACAGGTTGTGATACTGAAGAACACCTCCACAACCTAGAAGAGGTGCTACGCAGACTGGACCGGGTAGGTCTGGGGGGACAACCAGGAAAGGGATTTTGATGGAGCATAACAAATTGCATGCTCTAACAATCTGTTAACGCTATATGACTCATGTAAGAAACTTGTTTTAACATGCGATGCGTCGTCCTATGGGGTCGGGTGTGTGTTGCAGCAGGTGAATGGCAATTATCAGTTACAGCCGGTAGCTTATGCCTCCAGAAGTCTGTCCCAGGCAGAAAGGGGCTACGGGATGGTAGAAAAGGAAGCGCTAGCATGTGTATATGCAGTAAAAGAAATGAACCAGTACCTGTTTGGCAGGAAATTTGAGCTGGAGACAGATCGCAAACCCCTAACATCCCTTTTGGCTGACAACAAGGCCATAAATGCAAACGCATCGGCCCGCATACAGAGGATGGCATTCACGCTAGCAGCCTATGACTATACAATTCGGCACAGACCGGGCACTGAAAACTGCGCCGATGCACTCAGCAGGCTCCCACTAGCGGCCACCAAGGGGGCAACCGAGCATGCTGCTGAGATGGTCATGGCTGTTGAAGCTTTCGAAAGCGAAGGCTCACCCGTGACAGACCGTCAGATCAAAGTCTGGAGAAATAGAGACCCGCTATTGTCTCTAGTCAAGAAATGTGTCCTGAGTGGGGACTGGGCAGCCACGTACGGGGCATGCCCTGAGGAATTTAAACTATTTCACAGGCGCAAGGATGAACTCTCGATTCAGGCCGATTGCCTACCATGGGGAAACCACGTAGTCATGCCCCATATGGGCAGAGAACTCCACAATGAGCACCCGGGCACTGTCATGATGAAGGCAATTGCCAGGTCACACGTTTGGTGGCCAGGGATAGATGCAGACCTGGAACTTTGTGTTCGCAGGTGCAACACGTGTGCCCAGCTGGGCAATGCACCCAGGGAAGCCCCCCTTAGCCCCTGGTCCTGGCCCGTCAAGCCATGGTCACGCATCCATGTGGACTACGCAGGTCCTTTCATGGGGAAAAATGTTTTTGGTTGTAGTAGATGCCTACTCTAAATGGATTGAGTGTGACATTCTTAATTTAAGCACATCCTCTGTCACGATAGAAAGTCTACGGGCAATGTTTGCCACCCATAGTCTACCGGATGTATTGGTCAGCGACAATGGCCTATGCTTTACAAGCATTGAATTCTAGGACTTCATGGCAGGAAATGGTATCAACCATGTCAGAACGGTACCGTTTAACCAGCCTCAAACGGCCAGGTGGAACGAGCAGTGCAGATAATCAAACAGGGGATGCTCAGAATCCAAGGGGGTTCCCTACAAACCCACTTATCACGCCTCCTGTTGGCCAATAGGTCCCGACCACACTTGCTCACAGGGGTTCCACCCGCCGAGCTGCTAATGAAAAGGATGCTCAAAACCAACTTATCCCTTATACACCCCACATGAAAGAAATTGTGAGAGCAGGTGCCAGTCACAATGTGACTACCATGACAGAAATGCGCGGGCGCAATGTATTGATGTCAATGACCCTGTCTTTGTCCTCAACTACGCTGCAGGGCCCAAATGGCTCGCAGGCATTGTGATTGCCAAAGAGGGGAATAGGATTCTGGTAGTTAAACTTACCAATGGACAAATCTGCCGCAAACACGTGGATCAAACAAAAAGGTTCAGCAACCCCATTGAAGAAGCAGAGGAAGAACACGATGTAGAGTTCACTCCACCACGGGTGACCGAACACCGGAACCAAGTGGAGGAGAGCCCAGTCACTGTGGGCAGTTTGGACAGGCCTGAGGCACCGCAAACAGCAGACACTCAGGCCAGCGCCCAACAACTGGAGCCCCAACTCAGGCGCTCTACAAGGGAGCATAAACCACCAGAGAGACTTAACCTGTGATCCCAATAAGACTTTGGGGAGGAGGTGATGTCATGTATCCAACTGTCATTGTAACCCATGTAAAAACTGACCTAAGTTGTACACCATCAGAACATTGACCACTAGGTGGTGAACTTATGGGAGACACTCTTAACCTGGACTTTCAGGTATAAAAGGGGAAGCTCCACCCACCTTCATCACTTCAATGCTGGCTAATCAAAGTTACTGGTCACAGAGTGACCTTCTCTCAAGTATGGGCCTCGTGTGCATTTATACTGTATCGTAAGGACATATCACATGCCAAGGCAGGTAGGAATGGAAAATTGTCTCACTATGTTGGTTTCTCCAACTTAATAAAATGGTTTGTACTGGCTGCCTTGAAAATGCAGTGAGAATTATTTATAAGTGACATCTGTCTTCTATGCAGAGTTTCCAACTCTGGAACGTTACCTTATGCCAGCAGTCGGCCAGTGATAATTGGAAAGTGGTCCACGTTGTTCAAGGCCATGCTGTGTTGATATCTTGATGACTGGGGGGCAGTGCTGTGTGGCAGGATCAGGTTGGTGGAAGACTTTTGTCTTACGGATGTTTAGTGTAAGGCCTATGCTTTTGTACGCCTCAGTGAAGATGTTGACGATGATTTGGAGTTCAGCCTCTGAATGTGCGCAGACACAAGCGTTGTCCGCGTACTGTAGTTCGACGACAGAGGATGGGACGGTCTTGGATCTGCCCTGGAGGCGATGAAGGTTGAACAGGTTCCCACTGGTTCCATAGTTTAGTTTCACTCCAGCAGGGAGCTTGTTGAGTGTGAGGTGGAGCACTGCAGTGAGGAAGATCGAGAAGAGGTTTGGCATGATGACGCAGCCCTGCTTGACCCCGGTTTGGTGGATCCGTTGGTCAGGATCACGGCTTGCATGCCTTCGTGGAGCAGGCGGAGGGTGGCGACAAACTTTTGGGGGCAGCCAAAATGAAGGAGGACGCTCCATAGTCTCTCGCAGGTAACGGTGTCAAAGGCGTTTACGAGGTTCAACACCACCTCCAGTGCGCCAGTGCAGCCTTCGGCCGCCTGAGGAAGAGAGTGTTCAAAGATCAGGCCCTCAAATCTGGCACCAAGCTTATGGTCTCTACAGGGCTGTAGTGATACCCGCCCTCCTGTATGGCTCAGAGACGCGGTCCATATACAGAAGACACCTCAAATCGCTGGAGAAATATCACCAACGATGCCTCTGCAAGATCCTGCAAATCCCCTGGGAGGACACACGCACCAACGTCAGTGTTCTCAATCAGGCCAACATCCCCAGCATCGAAGCACTGACCACACTCGACCAACTCCGTTGGACAGGCCAAATTGTCCACATGCCAGACACAAGACTCCCAAAGCAAGCGCTCTACTCGAAACTCCTACACAACAAGCCAGCCCCAGGTGGGCAGAGGAAATGTTTCAATGACACCCTCAAAGCCTCCTTGATAAGGTGCAACATCCCCATCGACACCTGTGAGTCTGGCCAAAGACTGCCCTAAGCGGAGGAAATGCATCTGGGAGGGCGCTGAGCACCTTGAGTCGTGTCGCTGAAAGCATGCAGAAAACCAGCACAGGCAGCAGAAGGAGCGTGCGGCAAACCAGACTCCCCACCCACCCTTTCCTCCAATGACTGTCTGTCCCACCTGCGACAGAGACTGTAATTCCCATATTGCACTATACAGTTACCTAAGAACTCACTTTTGGAGTGGAAGCAAGTCTTTCTCGATTTCGATGGACTGCCTATGATGAGTGATAATTAAAGCTCTTGTGTAAAACACAAAAGGGATATGAATATACAATAGATTTTTTGAAAAAAAATGAATCACTTCACCACAGAATGGCACAACCTTTTAAAAAGCCCACAAAAGGTGTTCTAAAGTACTAACTCAATGCAGATCCAACCTTAAGTACACAATCCCACTTCTTAAATTCATTTCTTCTGGGTTAGATACAGATGGGCATTGACTGAGGGGTGCTGCACTGTTTTATAGGTCTTTTTCTACTTGTTAGTACTTCTCTCAGGTTCTGCTTTGAAGACTGTCTCTGTCGACCTCTCAACTCTTTGAATGAAGGATGTTTAAAATATACAGCAGTTTGGAATGTTTGATATTTTGCTTTTTTTTTGGTCTTATGTTACTACAGAATTACATAAATAACACATTATTAATTTTATTTTGCATACATTAACTAAAGTTAATCATATTTATCTCAGAGAAAGTAGAGCATCGAGATTTCTTGAGCTCCATTGTTGATGTGAAAAGCAGAACAGTGTCTTCCCGATCCACAAAAAGCCAGGTGAGCTATGGGCAACTTGTTCTGACATTGCAGCTCTGCTCGGTTAGACACAAACAAAAACAGAAACAAAATGTTAAATGACCTTTCAACCAATGCACAATTAAAATTAAAGTTAAGATAACTTTTAATAAGGCTACAAAATTACCTTTAAAACTACTGTCGCCAAACAAATTATTTTTAAGAAATTACTTTCACTAGTTCGATCCTACCTTAAGTCTTCCTCTATTCCAAGGGACTGCCTATGATGATCTTAAAGTGCAGGTACAATTAGAATCAAATGTGATGTAACCGGTGTGAGAGAAAACAGTTATCCAATCATTTGGTTCAACAAATGGCCATCATAGGAACAATTTTTAGTACTGAAACTTCAATACTATACTTTCATTTGAAACATAGGACTTATACAAGAATGCTTTTGTTAACACTCTGGAATATTAACTTAGTTTTCCTGACTGACCCTGAATGGGCCAAAAACCTTGTTGCACCAGGAAGGCGAATGAGTATAATGATGCTACTCCAGTCATGTCAGCTCCATAACTCCAGTCACGAAGCTGACATGATGCAACAAGCAGATTTTCTTCATTTTAGAATCATAGTATCATCGAATAGTACAACACTTTTGTTGGATACTTGAAAATTAGTTGAAGCTTTTCACTGGGCTGGTGGGAATGATCAGGTATAACTTCAGTCCAAATCTATCAATTCTCTTACATGTTATATTTGTCACATATTTTTCTCATCAACTGTGTTACCCCAAAGAAATTATTTTCACCCTCTGATTGTTATGCACAAGGTGGGGGGGGGGGGGGGGGAATTCAAGTCTTGACAGTATTGATGTAACTGAGTCTTCTAGAAGCACTGTGAAAACACTGGTCTCAAGGTACAATTCATGTAGCTAAATTGGAAGTGACACTCGGGACAGTGGACAGATGGAAGATGATGAGGGATCAGGCAGCAGATGCCAGTCACAATAAACCAGGTAATGCATCACAAGGTTACGGACTTACAGCAACAGATAACTAGGCAATGGATACATGTTCATCATGGCTTATCCCTTTATCCGGAAGCACAGGGATTTCCGCTGTTCCTTTGGATGTAATAAAATCCCTGTTGGGGAATTCATTGTCTTGGATCACGAAGCAGAGCTAATCCAGGATAGACCACCAAATTTAGCATACATTACAGTAAAATGGGGAAATAATGTATCCTCACTGCTATCAACTTTCACTGAAGGGCCACCGCCACCATGAGAAGGTATTGTCATACACAGACTATTTGAAAATACTCTCCGCTGATCTTTGTTGTTTTCAATTCTCTAGAAATAACACACCTGATACATTTAAGCAAGTAGAGGGTACTTCATCCACTTTGCTGTTTCAGATCTTTTCTCAAATACAGGGAGGCAGATAATAAGAACTGACAGTTTATAGATTCTTAAAAAAAAAAATCCAAAATAAACAAAGTCTGAGAACAGATAGGCAGAAGGATTAGGTTTCAGACTGTGCAGAGGCTTCAGTCACAGTCACTTAGACAGCATTCTTGTACGAAGAGTCTTTGTTTGTTTTTCCTGTCGGCAGGCCAAGCAGAACATTTAAGATATCCGTCTTATTTTCATCACCCATGCATTTGCAGGTTAAAGTTCTTGTTTTTGGGTGTTAAAGCTTGAATAATTCATTTTTTGTTTTCTTTATTCTTTGGCATGTCCTTGGTATATTATTAGTATTAAATGATATCCTCACCCAGAGAATCAGGGTAAAGGGTCAGAGGTTAAGCAGTTGAAGTTGGTGTTTCTTGTAGGTACTTCTGCTCGCTATTCCAGGGAATTAGCATGTACTAATGCTCATTAAAAACTACATCTCATTAGGTTATTCCACAATACCCATTATTTTGTGCAACAATATCTTACAAACTGAATTAACTTTTAATTTTTACAATAAAATGAGATGTTAAAGATCACATTGAAAGATTTTATTTTAAAAGATACCGTAAAATGGACTGCTACATTTAGGTGGATTGTTATAATATGTGAAAAAGCTGATACAAGAACCAATGGCATAAAGCCGTAGGCCTCTAGCTAGCACATTAACTAAAGAGCAACAGGTGTGGCCTTCTCTGTGCAGTAGAAAACAATCACCTTGGAATTTACTAAGCAAACTAAAGCTGTGGGTGACAGGAGTCCTGCTCTCTGCTGAAATACTATGGGAACAATTAGTCTGGCTGAGTGAGTCTCTCAGACTAAAGTACCAAAACATATAAGAATCTGAGGGGGCTTGACAAGGTAGATGCAGAGAGGATGTTCCCCCTTGTGGGGGAATCTAGAATTAGAGGGCATAGTTTCAGAATAAGGGATCGCCCATTTAAAACAGAAATTAGGAGGAATTTCTTCTCTCAGAGGGTTGTGAATCTTTGGGATTCTCTACCCGAGAAAGCTGTGGAGGCTGGGTCATTGAATTTATTTAAAGTGGAGATAGACAGATTTTTGAACGATAAGGGAGTCAAGGGCTATGGAGAGTGGGCAGGGAAGTGGAGTTGAGGCCAAGATCTGCTCAGCCATGATCTTATTAAATGGCGGAGCAGGCTCAAGGGGCCAAATAAGAAGAGCAACATAAATGGCCTACTTCTTATGTTCTTAAAATAATTGATTATATACCAGCTTTGTTGACTAGTAAAATTAAAGGAGGACAGAGGGTCGTGAGGAGGACTTAATACCACATTCCACCTATGAGAAAAAATTAATTTAGGCTCTAATCCTGCCCCTCTTCATTTTACATGGAAAATTTAGGGACACAGTATGGTGCACAGAACAGAATGGATTAATACAGCTGTATACAGAGTTGATATATATATTAGTTGCCTGCAGTGTAATATGTTGTGATTTCTTCTGCCCAATTATGAAGGAAAAGAGGCCTGTTTATCACAGTGAGTTAAAGTACTGTACTGGTGAGACACTGAAGTGGTGTTCCTGCTGCGGAGAGGTACTTAGTTTCTGCTTCACACCACCCCACAAAGGGTGGGGAAATAGGAGAATTTTCCAGTCATTCTTATGTCTCTCCAGTGGCTGGCTTGAAGTAGGTTTATTCTAGGTTACTAAAGCTATCCACCCACTCACCTGCAATCAGTAGGTGACATAAATAGTCTAAGCCATTGGAGAAAAAATGAAGGGATTTCATAGATTTTCTAAAAATATATATCATTCTGTGACTTATCTTAGATTGAAGCTGCCTGTAATGATCCAGAATGAAATGAATCTAGGTAATTTCACCTCCGATCTTACTGGTATTAGTTCACAACACAAAACAGACCACAATTCAGCAGCAATCAGTAGTCTCACTCAGGGGCTACTATGGGAAATGGAACAATCCCTGTGTTTCATCAGGCAGTGTTCTACTGAAGGTGGGTTATGACACAATGAAGGAATCTTTAAATTATCAGACGTGGCACTTTTGTAGTTTTGCAGTGTTAACTCTGTTCACTTACCACTGAGCTAATTAAGTCTCATCTTTGGCGCCATTACATTATGTTCCATTGCAAGTGGAAACGCCATTCAATCATCAGAGACTAGTCACAGTAAAGCATCTGAACAAGCCAAATATAAAGCCGTTGTCATGTATAAACAATCAAGAAGTAATAATCAATGGTAGAGCCAATCAGATAATTGCATCCTTCACTTCAACGTAATCCACACTTTGCAAACACAGGAGGTTAAGATAGTAGTTATCAAAGCATCCAGATTTGTAAATCGATGCCCTGTAACTTTAGGGTTAGGAGGAAGGCTAAGTGAAGGCAAATATGATTTCAAAGTACAGACACACTGCAGAAATCTACAAAAAGTTTCATGTGGTGAAAAAGTTATTGATCAAAGGTTTAAACATCAAAATGATTTCAGTGAATGCATCAATACCATTTTATTTTCAATTAAAGTGTTAACTAGTAACACTTATCTAGTGTGATGTATAAACATAGTATGCAGTGAGGTGGATATGAATTATATTCCACTCATGGTACAGGCTATGATTTGTGAGCAACAAGGTGTCAGATTAGCCAATTTGTGAATTGTAGATGAATGGGATAGATTTGACAAGTTAGCACTCACCGCAGAGTTGTGTGCAATGGGGGCTCATGTTGGGAATTTGGGTGACGTCGGTGCTGACCTTCACACCTGTATTCCCAATTAGCATTTCTGTTGTGCAAAGCTGTGTTGGGAATACTAATTTGTAAAAAAAAAATACCTTTATCATTTAGCCATATTTCATCTCTCTAAATCAAAACATTATAGAAATCATTGGGATTATATCAAGCTCATATCTAACTGCAAATAACGGGATATTTATTGGAAACATTGGAACGGAAGAAAGCCATTTCCCCCATCGCGCCTATTCCGACATTGTGTTAATCATGTTACAATTAGTCATGCAACAAAATGCGAGGAATCAAACTACTTCATAATGGGACCTTTAACACCTCGGCTAGAACGCGGTTAACCATACAAAGATTATAAATAGCTGCGGAGTGATTCTGTTTGAGAACTGTGTACATGTCGCAATTATTAATCTTTAACTGCAGTTAAATTTTCTACAGCATTAATCACGCAGCAGTGACCAGTGTGTGGATTAATTGGTGTTTAATGCACTTCAATGTGGTGCAGGCTTCCTCTTTCAAATTGAGCTCCAACCAAGCCGGGCACAAACGAAGCTGTAATTTATTCACACCTTCTCATTCATTGCCGCTTAATTAGACTGCACAACAGCGTCTTCGACATGAGCGGAAGTTGGGGAGACTTCAGCCCACATTTCCACTGAGCAGATGCACGTGTGCTGCGGGGATTTTGACTACACTTCATTAACTTTAAAAAAAATCTCTAAATACAATCACCAGCCACTGAATAGATTAAAATAAGTAGTTAAAGGTGTTTTCGCAGAGTGTGAAACACGTGCCAATGATTGGTGAACGAAATTATTTTCTCCTCTTGCAATAGATCAAAGTTGATTAAATTCTTAAAAAAAGACAAAACGCGATTGCCAAATTTAAGAGTAAACTATCAGTCGTTTATAATTAGAGGTGAATATAGCAGCCAAAAACTACTAAGTGTTTGAAAACAGCACACCTGAGGCACCATCACACAACGTAAATCTCCTTTGGCGTCCCTCCTATCGAGGATGATTTGCTTCCACACCAAAAAGGGATGTGTTCACAGGTGTTTCAGTGAAAGACCTGATATTCTAGTCCCGAAATACATATTGAAGTGTGGAAGATGCCTGTGCGTGAACTTGTTTAACGTGTGGCTGCCGACCACATTTCTGATCTATTGGTGCTGTGCATACTCATTTCAGAAAGACTGTTGGGTCAGACTGTAGCAATTCCAGCACACCAGCCGGTTTGTGAGAGGAGTGTTAAACAAGAGCAAGGTGTAAAGATTATTCCAAATATCCTATTGATGCCCTACTTAAACTTCACATCAAAATCAGCAGAACATAACTATCTGGCATGCTTTTACTTCATTTAAGTGTTTTGATTTTAAGTATTAGATGGTGTGTTATGATTTTCTGTGTTGTGATTAATTCTTGGCCGGAAATTGACTGCGTTAACGTATACCACACATTTCCTTTCATCTGACTTGATGCACAACATTTATATGTTTAACTTTTGCTTCAGTCAACCGTTACCTTCCTACTGTCCCACATCTCATTGATCAGAACTCGACCAGTAGATCCGAGCACGCAGGCCAGGGATGCAAACATCGAGGAATAGATTGAGATTATTGGGTAGGCAGACCTCAAAAGTATCTGTTTTTCAATCTCTTCCTATAAAAAAAGTTGCTTGAATGGTGGCAAACCCGCTGCTTCCATTCTTTGTGAAACTGCTTATTTATAGATGTAATGTGCATGTGGCTTCGAAAATATTGAGAATATTATATTGAAAGTTATTGATCATGATGTTGATTCCATCGCAGATAATATAAGAACTAGTGTGTGAAACTTCTTACCAGAGAGTGGCGAGAATGTGGAACTCGTTACCGGAGGGAATAGTTGAGGCAAATAGTATCGATGCATTTAAGGGGAGGCTAGACAAGCATACCGACAAGAAGATAGTTAGATAAGGAAAGCCGGAAGGAGGCTCGAGTGGAGCATAAACACCGGCATAGCTGAGTGGCTGGTTTCTGTGCCGTATATTCTATGTTCTACAAGCCTTCTTAAGTAGAATATCAATTAACTTTCTATGCAATATTCTATTTTATGCATTCCAGTTTCAAGCTATCTTAATAAGGAAGCGGTGGCATAGTGGTTATGTTACTGGGCTACTGATCCAGAGACCTGGACAAATTATGTGGAGACACAAGTTCAAATCCTACCAAGGTAGTTGGATTTAGTTCACTTAATTAAGTACATCTGGAATAAAAAGCTAGTATCAGTGACTGTAAAACTGTTATTTTGTTGTAAAAACCCATCTGGTTTACTAATCCTTTTTTAGGGAAAGAAATCTGCCGTCCTTACCTGGTATGGCCTATATATGACTCCCACAGCAATGTGGTTGACTCTTAACTGCTCTCGGAGTTGTACCAAACTGCTGCAGAGGATTGTCACCACACGGCCTGCAGTGGTTCAAGAAGGTGGCTCACCACTTTCCGAGGGCAATTAACGATGGACAATAATTGCAGGCTTTGCCAGCGAAGTCCACTTCCCATGAATGAATAAATAACAATACATTTAAAACATTTACAAGTGCACTTTTTAGTAATTTCTCTGCAGACTGCAAGTAACGGTCCAGAGTACATGGCACTATTCATTCCCAAACATGGGCCTCAGTAGTTGGTGGGTGGTTGTGATAGAAGTGTGTATGTGATTGGTTACTACAGTCTGGTGAGGAGATTTGTCTCCATGGATGTAATTCTGGTTCAGTGGGTTACCTGTGAAAGACATAGTTGAGTACACGTTAGATAAAGCCATTCATCGTGTGATGGCGCTGGCCATGTATGATCTCCGCAGTTTTAATAGACAGATTCAAATAGGGGAAACCACGATGTAATGTTATGAGAAAATCAATGAGATTAATAGTTGCAATAAAATCATATGAAACAACAGTGCACAAACCAGCGAACCCTATTCTGCCGGTCTTCCTATAATCGTAACAAATCCAAGTGACACCAAAGTATGATGTAACTTGATTTCTGATACCTGCGAACTTCAGACTACATAAGCCAACAAAAGCGATACTATCTCTTTAGTACAAAACAAATACGTTACACGACCCCCCAGCTGTGCCGTGCAATGTGTTTCGAATGAAGACTCGAGGCAGTATATCTTTATTGTAATGTTTTTGGAACAAGCTCAATGCATCACAGACAATAGAAGCCCATTGAGAGCTGAGCATTACATAATGTTGACATTTTCTGAAACGTACGATTGAATTACTCACAAATGAAAGGCACAAAAAAAACCTGCCATTCGGACAATGCGTGTGTGTGAAAATGATCAATGGAGCTCTAACCACAAGAAGTTACCGTGTTCCTATTCCATGGGGTTTTGAGGAAGAACTGTTAGAAATCCGTTTTGCATTTTTCTAATGTAATGAAAATATACCTGTCCCTAAACCTCTTCGCCTCTTCTACCTTTCAGACGCTCCCTTAAAACCTACCTCCCGCACAAGCTGTTGGTCACCAGTCCTAATATTTCCTGATGTGGCAAGGCGTCAATTTTTGTCTGATTACACTCGCATGAAGTGCCTTGGGGCGGTTTATTAAAATAAAGGTGTTATATATAGTTGTTTTAGTGATTTCCTAGTATTTTCCCTATACTTTGAGGATTTTAGTGAAAGCTGAGGATGCTGCGAGAGGCGAGATGGAACCTTACTTGAATCTGTGTTAAGGTTCCTGTCTCAACACTCGAGCACTGGTTCCTGTCGGCGGATCTTTGCTCTCTGTGAACCGTAAGCTGTATGGTTTGCTGCACTCCAGTCAATTTAGACAACAGTTTACAAAGCAACTCCCGACCTCTTCTATGAGACCTGCTTTAACTCTGCACGTGTCGAAACCGATATTTATCCCATTTTCTCTTATCCCAAATCAAACCGTATTTCCTGCGTAGCACAGGAGATTGTGACAACACATGCACTGATACTTCACAATTAAAGAAAGTATACAGATTGCTAAAATGTTCAGGTCTGTCTAGTAAGTTACAAAAATAATTTTCATTTACACGTCAAATATACAAGTCATTGCACATGGAATAAACCAAATCTTTTTAGCCACAGGTAGCATCCGTTAATTAAATCAACAAACCGGCCTGATGTGAGATCAGGTTAATGAACAATAAATTCAAAGAAACTAGCAATGCAGACAAACTCCGCCATTGCCCAACAGCAGCAGAAAACATGAGCACAAGGTCTAATGCTGTACATTACTATTTCCATAGATCAGGATTCTCTAGTCCATGATTTTCCCCATCGATTCTGTAGTTCCATCCGTATCAGTAAGTAGCCCGAATTTTACTGCGTGTATTTGAGTGTTAACATGGTTTATGGAAATACAGATAGGTAAAGTTTGATCATGTGCTTTGCTTTTCTGATCTCTGGACTCTGGCCAATCCTTACAGCCAAGTAAAGATGGAGGAAGCCAGTTTTCTCCTCACCACGAAACTGGAATGTTCTACTATCCCACTTAATATAATTGCAGAAAAACAATTTATCAATCATGATTAAGCTTAATATTTAAGAATATATATAATCTATAAATTACTATGAACCTCCCATGGTGGTGTTCGTGGTTCGTCCGAGAAAATATATGTCTTTAATGGTAATGGACGATGAGTGTTTTTGTGACTGGAAGGCTGTTTCCAGTTGGGTTCTGCAGCGTCCCTAGGTCCCTTGCTTTTTGTGGTACAGGTATATATCAGTGATTTGGATTTGAATGTAGGAGGTATGATTAAGAAGTTTGCAGATGATACTAAAATGTGTGGTTGATAATGAGGAAGAAAGTTGCGGACTGCAGGAAGATATCAATGAACTGGTCGGGTGGCAAATGGAAGTCAATCTGGAGAAGTGTGAGGTAATGCATTTGGGGAGGGCTAAAAAGGCAACGGAATGCACATTAAGTGACACGACACTGAAAAGTGTAGAGGAACAGTGGGAGTGTATGTCCACAGATCTCTGAAGATAGCAAGCCAGGTAGATAAGGTGGTTAAGAAGGCATACGGGATACTTGCCTTTATTAGCCAAGGCATAGAATACAGGAGCAGGGAGGTCATGCTTGAACTGTATAAAACACAGCTAAAATACTGCATGCAGTTCTGGTCATCACATTACAGGAAAGATGTGATTGCACTAGAGAGGGTACAGAGGAGATTTACGAGGATATTGCCTGGACTGGAGAATTTTAGCTATGAGGAAAGATTGGATAGGCTGGAGTTGTTTTCTTCAGAACAGAGGAGGCTGAAGGGAGACCTAATTGAGGTGTATAAAATTATGAGGGGCCTGGACAGAGCAGATAGGAAGGACCTACTCTCCTTAGCAGAGGGGTCAATAAAAAGGGGACATAGATTTAAAGTAAGTGGTAGGAGGTTTAGAGGGGAGTTAAGGAGAAATGTTTTCACCGAGAGGTGGTGGCGGTCTGGAACTCGCGGTCTGGAACTCACTGTCTGAGAGGGTGGTACAGGCAGAAACCCTCATAGCATTTAAAAAAGTACTTGGATATGCACTTGAAGGCTATAGACCAGGAGCTGGAAAGTGGGATTAGGCGCGATAGCTCTTTGTCAGCTGGCATGGACATGATGGGTCCAATGGCCTCCTTCTGTGCTGTAAATTTCTATGATTCTACGAACTGTGCTTTGTCTCAACAGACTGAAAGTGGATGCAGTTCCACCTATGGTGAAAGTAAGAATAATAGGTGTTACTGTTCAGGTTAAGGTGTCGCCCATTGATTTTAGTGTACAGGTGCAGCATCGAGTACTTAAGGAGGTGGCCTTGGAAATAGTGGATGCGTTGACAGTCATTTTCCAACATTCCATTGACTCTGGATCAGTTCCTATGGAGTGGAGGGTAGCCAATGTAACCCCACTTTTTAAAAAAGGAGGGAGAGAGAAAACAGGGAATTATAGACCGGTCAGCCTGACATCGGTAGTGGGTAAAATGATGGAATCAATTATTAAGGATGTCATAGCAGTGCATTTGGAAAGAGGTGACATGATAGGTCCAAGTCAGCATGGATTTGTGAAAGGGAAATCATGCTTGACAAATCTTCTGGAATTTTTTGAGGATGTTTCCAGTAGAGTGGATAAGGGAGAACCAGTTGATGTGGTATATTTGGACTTTCAGAAGGCGTTCGACAAGGTCCCACACAAGAGATTGATGTGCAAAGTTAGAGCACATGGGATTGGGGGTAGTGTACTGACATGGATTGAGAACTGGTTGTCAGACAGGAAGCAAAGAGTAGGAGTAAATGGGTACTTTTCAGAATGGCAGGCAGTGACTAGTGGGGTACCGCAAGGTTCTGTGCTGGGGCCCCAGCTGTTTACACTGTACATTAATGATTTAGATGAGGGGATTAAATGTAGTATCTCCAAATTTGCGGATGACACTAAGTTGGGTGGCAGTGTGAGCTGCGAGGAGGATGCTGTGAGGCTGCAGAGCGACTTGGATAGGTTAGGTGAGTGGGCAAATGCATGGCAGATGAAGTATAATGTGGATAAATGTGAGGTTATCCACTTTGGTGGTAAAAACAGAGAGACAGACTATTATCTGAATGGTGACAGATTAGGAAAAGGGGAGGTGCAAAGAGACCTGGGTGTCATGGTACATCAGTCATTGAAGGTTGGCATGCAGGTGCAGCAGGCGGTTAAGAAAGCAAATGGCATGTTGGCCTTCATAGCAAGGGGATTTGAGTACAGGGGCAGGGAGGTGTTGCTACAGTTGTACAGGGCATTGGTGAGGCCACACCTGGAGTATTGTGTACAGTTTTGGTCTCCTAACCTGAGGAAGGACATTCTTGCTATTGAGGGAGTGCAGCGAAGGTTCACCAGACTGATTCCCGGGATGGCGGGACTGACCTATCAAGAAAGACTGGATCAACTGGGCTTGTATTCACTGGAGTTCAGAAGAATGAGAGGGGACCTCATAGAAACATATAAAATTCTGACGGGGTTAGACAGGTTAGATGCAGGAAGAATGTTCCCAATGTTGGGGAAGTCCAGAACCAGGGGTCACAGTCTAAGGATAAGGGGTAAGCCATTTAGGACCGAGATGCGGAGGAACTTCTTCACCCAGAGAGTGGTGAACCTGTGGAATTCTCTACCACAGAAAGTTGTTGAGGCCAATTCACTAAATATATTCAAAAAGGAGTTAGATGAGGTCCTTACTGCTAGGGGGATCAAGGGGTATGGCGAGAAAGCAGGAATGGGGTACTGAAGTTGAATGTTCAGCCATGAACTCATTGAATGGCGGTGCAGGCTAGAAGGGCCGAATGGCCTACTCCTGCACCTATTTTCTATGTTTCTATGTTTCTATGAGAATCCGGAGTTCCGGAATACTCCGGGAGGATCGTCCGGAATGTTCCGGACTCCGGGACCCTGCCGACCTTGGGGTCCCGCCACTGCCCGACCTCAGGCCTCGCCACACTCGCCTCACAGCTGCTGCTTTTACCTCGGGCCTCCTCGTCGGCTCGCCTGACCACCTCCTTGGCGGGGCCGGCCCGACGGCGACCTCCTTGGCGGGGCCGGCCCGACTGCGACCTCCTTGGTGGGGCTGGACTGCCCAAACAGCTCCTCAGTGGGAATTCCCCCTCCCCCTCTTTCTGACATTCTGAAATCCGGAAATACCCTAACCTGGGCTCGGATGTTTCCAGATTCGTGATGTCAGAAACAAATCGAAAGTCCCGATAAGCACGAAATCCGGAACGGCCTCAGTCCTGAGGGTTCCAGATTTTAGGTGCTGCACCTGTATTTGGGTATGACAGCGTTGCCAAGACCAGAATTTTAATATATAGATTAGTTGATCTCCCGTCATGTTGTACAGGAAGAGTCAAAATCACATGTAGTCTTCAAGTGAAATTGGACCAGATATTATATGCAGATATAATTCAGTCCCTTTAAAGTCATACTTCTGTCCTTATTTTTAAATAAGTACATAAGAACATAAGAAATAGGAGCAGGAATACACCATTTGGACCTGGTCTGCCATTCATTAAGATCGTGGTTGATCTTCTACCTTAGCTCCACCTTCCTGTACTATCCCCATACCCCTTGGTTCCTTTAGTATCCAAAAATTTATTGATCTCTGTCTGGAATATACTCAACAACTGAGCCTCCACAGCCCACTGAGGTAAAAAATTCCAAAGATTCACAATCCTTTGCGTGAAGAAATTTCTTCCCATCTCCGTCCTAAATGATCGACCTCTTTCTGAGATTGTGACCCCCTAGTTCTAGACTTCCCAGCAGGGGAAACATCCTTCCAGCATCTACCATGTCAAGCCCTGTAAGAATTTTAGATTTTTCAATATCACCTCTCATTCTTCTAAACTCTAGGGAATATAGGCTTAGTCTACTCAATCTCTCCTCATAGGACAATCCCCCCATCCCAGGTATCAGTCTAGTAAACCTTTGTTGCACTCTCTCTAAGGCAAGTATATCATTCCTTAGGTAAGGAGACCAAGCCTGTACACAGCACTTCAGATGTAGTCTCATGAAAGCCCTGTACAATTGTAGCAAATCTTCTTTAGTTGTGTACTCTAATCTTTTTGTAATAAAGGCTAACATACCATTTGCTGTCCTAATTGCTTGCTGTACCTGCATGTTAACTTGCTGTGATTCATGTACAGCTGCGACATCCAAAATGCGGAGTTCCAGAATGTTCCAGACACTGGACAGATCTGTGGCGGGGTGTTCCGGATACCGGAAAATATTCCGAAATCCAACCTCACCCGGCCTTGGCCCAACCTCCCCTGGCTTCCGGCTGCCCGACCTTCCCCGGCCTTGTCCCGACCTCCGGCCCAGCCTCCACTGACCTCCGACCGCCTGACCCCCCAGCCTCCCCTGACCACCTCCAACCTCTGGCCGGCCCGACCACCGGCTGACCTCCCCCGACCTCCTGCGGCCCAAGCGACTGCCCCCTCCCCACCCCCCCAGTCTCAACCCGACTGATCCCCCACCCCCGATCTCAGCCCGACCGATCCCCCCCCGACCTCTGGCGGCCCGACCGTTAAGGAAGAAATAGCGGGACATCTAGATAGGAATAGTGCAATCAAGTAGACGCAACATGGATTCATGAAGGGGAAATCATGTTTAACTAATTTACTGGAATTCTTTGAGGATATAACGCGCATGGTGGATAGAGGTGTACCGATGGATGTGGTGTATTTAGATTTCCAAAAGGCATTCGATAAGGTGCCACACAAAAGGTACTGCAGAAGATAAAGGTACGCGGAGTCAGCGGAAATGTATTAGCATGGATAGAGAATTGGCTGGCTAACAGAAAGCAGAGAGTCGGGATAAATGGGTCTTTTTCAGGTTGGAAATCGGTGGTTAGTGGTGTGCCACAGGGATCGGTGCTGGGACCACAACTGTTTACAATATAAATAGATGACCTGGAGGAGGGGACAGAGTGTAGTGCAACAAAATTTGCAGATGACACAAAGATTAGTGGGAAAGCGGGTTGTGTAGATGTCACAGAGAGGCTGCAAAGAGATTTAGATAGGTTAAGCGAATGGGCTAAGATTTGGCAGATGGAATACAATATCGGAAAATGTGAGGTCATCCACCTGGGGAAAAAAAAACAGTAAAAGGGAATATTATTTGAATGGGGAGAAATTACAACATGCTGCGGTGCAAAGGGAGCTGGGGTCCTTGTGCATGAATCCCAAAAAGTTAGTTTGCATGTACAGCAGGTAATCAGGAAGGCGAATGGAATGTTGGCCTTCATTGCAAGAGGGATGGAGTACAAAAGCAGGGAGGTCCTACTGCAACCGTACAGGGTATTGGTGAGGCCGCACCTGGACTACTGCGAGCAGTTTTGGTCACCTTACTTAAGGAAGGATATACTAGCCTTGGATGGGGTACAGAGACAATTCACTAGCCTTATTCCGGAGATGGGGGGGGTTACCTTATGATGATAGATTGAGTAGACTGGGTCTTTACTCGTTGGAGTTCAGAAGGATGAGGGGTGATCGTATAGAAACATTTAAAATAATGAAAGGGATAGACAAGATAGAGGCAGAGAGGTTGTTTCCACTAGTCGGGGAGACTAGAACTAGGGGGCACAGCCTCAAAATACGGGGGAGCCAATTTAAAACCGAGTTGAGAAGGAATTTCTTCTCCCAGAAGGTTGTGAATCTGTGGAATTCTCTGCCCAAGGAAGCAGTTGAGGCTAGCTCATTGAATGTATTCAAATCACAGATAGATAAATTTTTAACCAACAAGGGAATTAAGGATTATGGGGAGCGGACGGGTAAGTGGAGCTGAGTCCACGGCCAGATCAGCCATGATCTTGTTAAATGGCGGAGCAGGCTCGAGGGGCTAGATGGCCTACTCCTGTTCCTAATTCTTATGTTCTTATGACTGATACCCCCGACCTCGGCCCAACTGACAACTAACCTCCGGCGGCCCGACTGACACCCTCCCGACCTCTGCCCAACCGACACCCCCCGCGACCACCAGCGGCCCGGCCAAACCCCCCCCCCCCACCCCCCGACCTCGGTCCGACTGACATCCCGAACTCCGGCGCCCGACAAATACCCTCAGTCTGACTGACAACCAACCTCCGGCGGCCCGACTGACCCCCCCCCCCCCCCTCCCCGACCTCTGCCCAACCGACACCCGCCCCCCCCCCCCCACCAGCGACCACCGGCGGCCCGACCGACACCCCTGACCTCGGCCCGACTGACATCCCCGACCTCCGGCAGCCTGAACGACTCCCCCCGACCTCTGCTCAACCGACCCCCCCCCCCCGTGACCTCCGGCAGCCCGGCCAAACCCCCCCACCCACCCCCTGACCTCGGTCCGACTGACATCCCGAACTCCGGCGCCCGACAAATACCCCTGACCTCGGCCTGACTGACAACCAACCTCCGGCGGCCCGACTGACCCCCCCCCCCCCGACCTCTGCCCAACCAACCCCCATCCCCCCCCCCCCCCCCACCAGCGACCACCGGCGGCCCGACCGACACCCCTGACCTCGGCCCGACTGACATCCCCTACCTCCGGCGGCCTGAACGACCCCCCCCCGACCTCTGCCCAACCAACCGCCCTCGACCTCCGGCGGTCTGAACGACCCCCCCCGACCTCTGCCCAACCAAACGCCCCCGACCTCTAGTGGCCTAAGCCAACCCTCCCAACCTCAGCCCAACCGAACCCCCCCGAAATCCGGCGACCCAACCAACCCCCCCACCCCCGACTTCGACCCGACCGATCCCCCGCCTCCCCTCCCCATCCCTACCTACCTCCCTCGGCCCAGGCAAAGACCTTCCGAAATCCGGAAATACCCAGAATCCGGAATGGCCTCAGTCCTGAGGTTTCTGGATTTCTGACGTCACACTGTACAAGGACACCCAGGTCCCTCTGAATACCAACATTTCCCATTCTCACACCATTTAAAAAATATTCTGCTTTTCTATTTTTCCTAATTATTTTGGGAGATTTTAATTATTCACTCATTGATTGGGACAGAGAGAGTAAATGGGGAGAAAATGGAATGGAATTATTAAAATGTGTGCAGGACTCCTTCGTCAAGCAGTATGTTTGTAGGCATTGCTAGATCCAGTTATGTGTCATGAATTGTATTAAGAACATGAGCTAAATGTTGGTAAAGACCTCCAGAGTAGTGACCATAACATGATCAGGTTTAAGATCCAAATAGAAAGGGAGAAAGTTAGTACAAAACACAGGCACCAGATGGAATAGGGCAGTTCTTGGAAAGATGAGCAGTAGACTAGCTGCCATGAGTGGAAAATTAAACTGACAGACAGGACAATAGATCAACAATGGGATCATTTTTGAAAGGTAGATTGTAATGGTGAAAACTAAATATATACCATTACAAAGGAGACTTCTCAAGTTTCAGGATACCATGGATAAATGGAAGTTAGATACAAAAGAGGGGAAATGGACTCTATATAAGTATGATAAAGCTGATTTAAAAATAAAAGATAATGAGAAAATAAGGAAAGAGGTTAATAAATGGACAATGAAAACAAGGAAGAATTATGAGGAGAGAATCAAAAAAATATCAAAGAACAATAAAGTATTCTGCAAACAGAATTGTTAAATATGAGGTGGGACCCCAGAGAGGAGAGGATCTTGAAAGAAATGGGATTTAGAAATTATATTTCAGGGTTCTATTGAGAGGGGATCTGTGTGAGAGGATTGGAAAGTAACCAATGCAATACCAATTTACGGAAAGTACTAAGTCAACCCAGATAATTACAGGCCAGTTAGTTTAACATCTATGGTAGGGAACATGTTGGAATCTTTAGTTAAACATGAATTTATTAAATATCTAGATGAAGAGAAAATAATTACAAACCAACAACTCAGATTTCAGAAAGGAAGATGGTGCTTGACAAAAGTTGAGTGTTCTTTTAGAAGACATGGGTAAATGCAGCAGATGTGACATTTCAGACTCTCAGAAAGCCTTTATCAAAGTACTACACAGGAGACTATTGGAGTTAGGGAAGGGGTACCAAATTAGATTTTAAAACTGCTAAGAGAGGGAACAGAGAGTAGCAATTAAGGGCAGTTTCTCATGATGGATTGAGTTAATATTGGTGTCTAGTGTACTGTTCAGGAAATATTTCTATTTCTATTCACTGTGTACTTGGTTTTAGTTTTTTTTATATACAGAGAATTTTGAGGATTTTCCTTTTTCCCGAAACAAAAAAAAGTGTCAAACATGAAGGCAGTGCTCCCTTAGCATAATGAAAATGGACTGTGGCCTTTGGCTACATTGCTCTGTTGTACATCATTTGAAGCTCTTTAGGTAAGGATTAATGCAGACTTTGCTCTATATGGATTACCAGTAACATCTGGTGCACTTCACAGCTCTATAAACTCTTACTTCAAACTGATCCATCAATGTGTTCTAGACAGTCAATCCATTTTGTAATACTTAATTTAGCAATTTTGTGTAAACCAGCTATTTTCAGCAGCACTGCACAAATCAGGATGATCGCAAGTTTGTGCCTGAACATCAAGCAAGGTCATTATTATGATGTATTTTCTACAATCAAAGAACAAATGAAGTCATTTCTGTGTCAAATTCATTGCACCAAAGGAAAAATGGCACACGGGAGACCCAAAGGCATAAGTCATTTACAACCAATTTAGAATGATATGTTATTAATGCTGTCTCCTTTTAGGTTCAAAGGTTCCATTTGACCACATAAATTTAATCATGCACTCAAGTTATTATTTTCCTAAAGTCACAGTTCTGCACTTTTAGTAAATAAGAATGCACCTGTTTCAAAATGAAGTTCTACAGTTGTGCAGATTTTAAGATCCATTAGTGAGGTGCTTTGATTGAACTGTGTCTATTTTGTGCTTGTTTTTCAGTTCTTTAATAATATGCGTATAATTGTTCTGGCATCTTTTATAGATTACATATATAAAATCATGAATGTATTTTAAAGTTGCACTATTAAATAACATCTTCCTTCTTAGCTGGGAATGATGTGAAATGTAAGGAGACTAATAGTTGTATGAAGGTAAGGAAAAAGAAGAAAGATGTGTTGAGCTCCTCGGTCTTCACCAAAGCTGTTGTTTAGGTGGAAGCTGGGAAATGTGTGAAAGTATCCCAGTGAGGCTCGGCCTCTGTTCTCACTCCCTGCGCCGAAGTACAGAATCTCCATGGTATAGCTATGATCAGTAATTCGCCACATGGAGAATCTCTACCATACTCTTCCATTGTATGTTCGTTTGATGCATCTTTTGCTGTCTTAATATATTTTTCTCTGTTAACGTCTGCACAAAAGTGGATATACATGTGAAATGACAGCTCCTACTTTATACACACAGCTAGTTTTTTTGCTAAAATTAGCAAGCAGCAGGAAATTCACGCATTACTTAATTCCTTGTGAGTGAGGGATTGCCTTCTCTTTTTGCCTCTACACCACCATCCCAGAGCATCTGCAGAAAGAGAAACCTAATCCCAGAGAAATGTCAGGGTGTCTGGTAACAAGAAAGGCCGAGGCATCCAACAGTAGGTGAGGAAAGATTTAATAACTGTGGGTAGATAATAAAAATTCATGGTGCAAGTAAAGAGTCATCAATCAGTTACTGATGCACACTGATTTATCTTAAAAGTTCTGCGGTTGCGTCATATGTGCACTATATCGTCCAGTGACAGAATGGCTGCCTTTGATCTCTGAGACTGTGATAGAACTTAAACACTGGTGGAATAGTGACAAATAGAGATATCACAAGCCGAATGTCATTCTGAGGGTAATAGATGATGGGGAGTGTGATATAAAAGAGATTAAAAAATTGAATTGACTGGTGTGTATAGATTAAAAATAATTATATTATTGGTGGCTCAGTTGTTAAATTCACTGTCCAGTTTCAAACTCGGCCTAAGTCACTTGTCTGTACTGAGTTAGCTGATGTTACCTGGGACAGTGGTAGGAGCTCTACAATTGGCATCAGCACCCCTGGGCTAGGAGATGAAGAATTATTTATGATTTGATCTCCAGATATTACCATATTATATGCAGATATAATTCAGTCCCTTTAAAGTCATACTTCTGTCCTTATTTTTAAATAAGTACATAAGAACATAAGAAATAGGAGCAGGAATACACCATTTGGACCTGGTCTGCCATTCATTAAGATCGTGGTTGATCTTCTACCTTAGCTCCACCTTCCTGTACTATCCCCATACCCCTTGGTTCCTTTAGTATCCAAAAATTTATTGATCTCTGTCTGGAATATACTCAACAACTGAGCCTCCACAGCCCACTGAGGTAAAAAATTCCAAAGATTCACAATCCTTTGCGTGAAGAAATTTCTTCCCATCTCCGTCCTAAATGATCGACCTCTTTCTGAGATTGTGACCCCCTAGTTCTAGACTTCCCAGCAATGGGAAACATCCTTCCAGCATCTACCATGTCAACCCCTGTAAGAATTTTAGATTTTTCAATATCACCTCTCATTCTTCTAAACTCTAGGGAATATAGGCTTAGTCTACTCAATCTCTCCTCATAGGACAATCCCCCCATCCCAGGTATCCGGAACTGAAAGGCACGGAGGGGATTTCCCCGAGGCGGCTCAAGTTGTGAGGCGCCGGCCCCCGAGGGAGGTTCCGGGGTTTGGCGCCGATGAGGAATTCCGTCCGGACGGGGGTCAGTTCGGACGGGATCTCCCCACGTGCTTGAGCCTCCTCGATGCACCTAATGGAGTCAGGGCCCAGAGCTGTTTTTAGCGACTCGATGGCATCGGCCGCGTGGCGGACGTTGGCAGAATTTAGGTGCCGCGCCAGCGTGTCTGGCGCCATCCAGCCCGCTCCTCCGCCATCGAGCAGGTCCCTGACCCTGGTCACCTCACCAGCCACAGCCCTCTCTTCCGACCGCCACATGAAACCTCGGCCGTGGAGGTACGGATTCCCGAGCAGCGGCTCCTGCAGGACGGCCGCCACTCCAGCCGGCGGAGAGCTGCGCTTGGTGGAGACTTTGTTCCAGACCCTGATGAGTTCTTTGTAAAAGACAGGCAGCTCCCGGAGGGCGGTCCTGACACCCCCCAAGTTCAGAAACAGGAGCTGCGTGTCATAATGGAGGTCGCGCTGCTGGCGGAAGAAATACGTCGCCAGAGCACACCACCTAGGAGGGGGCTCGACGTAAAGGTATCTCTGCAGGGTCTGAAGACGGAAAGTCGCGAGTTGGGCGCTGACGCACACCAACGACTGACCGCCCTCCTCAAGCGGGAGACTCAAGACCGCAGCAGAGACCCAGTGCTTCCTGTTGTTCCAGAAGAAGTCCACCAGCTTCTTCTGTATCTTGGCGACAAACGCAGGGGGAGGGGTCAAAGTGACCAGCCGGTACCACAACATTGCGGCCACCAGCTGGTTTATGACTAGCGCTCGACCCCTGTAGGACAGCACTCGGAGCAGTCCTGTCCAGCGCCCTAGGCGAGCGGCGACCTTGGCCTCCAGCTCCTGCCAGTTCGCTGGCCAGGCTCCCTCGTCGGGGCTAAGGTAGACTCCCAGATAGAGGAGATGGGTCGTGCTCCAGGCAAAAGGCCTGAGCTCCTCCGGCAGGGAGTCCACCCGCCACTGACCCACCAGGAACATTTCTCCCAGTTGATCCTGGCGGAGGACGCGGCCGAGTAAATCTCCAACTGCTCAAATGAATTCTGTGTAAGAGTTTCACAGCTGGCAGTGAGAGAAATGTTCATCAGTCTTGGCTGGATTTGAATCCAGATCTCAGAGGTGAAAGAACATTCACCTATTTCATTATTCCACCCAATCTTCCTCCATTTTGTTCTAAAAAAAAATATCACACCACTCCTGACAAATGAAGAGCATCCATAGCTTTGCATAAGACGATTCTTGCACTACTTTATAATGGATACAATGGGATTACAGTGTTGTATGCTTCAAAGGGACAATATTTTTTGCAACAGTTTACTTAAATAACCTGAAGTGATTTTACACAAATAAAAACAAAATTTGACATTGATCCACTTTTTTGTTTTCTTTTTCTAATTTTTCTTCTTTTTCAACCAATTTTTCTTTCTTCATCACCATAAGCTGTTACATCCTTGTTGGTGTATGGTACCATGAATGCCAACCAGGTACCTATGGCATCTCCCCCTAGGTGGCCATGTTTGAGCCTAGGTACTGAGCATCAATGGGGTACTTGACCACAGCAAAGCCTAATCCTGTTCTTGTCTGCCTTGCTCCACCGTACACACATGCACATATACATGCATATATATACACATGTGTACTCACTACCAACTCAGCAGCGACCATGTATCAAATCTGGGATATTCATTCACTTGTGAAAAGAAGAGAAAAAATAATTTATTACAAAATGCACATATATGTTGAAGTTCTTACTATTCATTGTATACTGTAGACTATATTTTTCTGGCTTCACATTATAGACCTGTTGAGCTGATGCATTGCGGGGCATCCTTTAGAAGGTACTGTATAGATCCATCTAATTTATCTAAGTATACAATAAAAGATATATAATATATATATACTGTGATAGTGTAGAGATTGTGCACATTGTAATTCAAAGGAAAATCAAACATATGCTGATGTAGTCATATTCTGCATACTTCTTTGACATAGAACCACAACACGTCAACTTAGTCATGACATCTGATAAAAAGAAAAGACTTGCATTTATGTAGTGCCTTTCCACGACCACCGGATGTCTCAAAGCGCTTTACAGCCAAATAAATACTTTTTGAGTGTAGTCACTGTTGTAATGTGGGAAACGTGGCAGCCAATTTGCACACAACAAGCTGCCACTAACAGAAATTGAATAATGAACAGATAATCTGTTTTTGTTATGTAGATTAAAGGATAAATATTGGCCATGCCACTGGGGATAATGCCCCTGTTCTTCGAAATAGAGCCATGGGATCTTTTACGTCCACCTGAGAGCATGGGTTGCCTTGGTTTAATGTCTCAACTCCAACAGTGCAGCACTCCTTCAGCACTGCACTGGAGTGTCAGCCTAAATTTATGTGCTCAAGTCCTTGGAGTGAGACTTGAACATACAACTTTCTGATTCAGAGGCGAGCGTGCTACCCACTGAGCCACAGCTGAGGGGAGTTTTTTCACTTCTTTCATTCTATACTGGTGGTGTGATAAGAACATAAGAAATAGGAGTAGGCCATATGGCCCCTCGAGCCTGCTCCGTCATTTAATACGATCATGGCTGATCCAATCATGGCCTCAGGTCCACGTCCCTGCCCGCTCTCCATAACCCCTTATTCCCTTATCGTTTAAGAAACTGTCTATTTCTGTCTTAAATTTATTCAATGTCCCAGCTTCCACAGCTCTCTGAGGCAGCGAATTCCACAGATTCACAACCCTCTGAGAGAAGAAATTTCTCCTCATCTCAGTTTTAAATGGGCGGCCCCTTATTCTAAGATCATGCCCTCTAGTTCTAGTCTCCCCCATCAGTGGACACATCCTCTCTGCATCCACCTTGTCAAGCCCCCTCATAATCTTATACGTTTCGATAAGATCACCTCTCAATCTTCTGAATTCCAATGAGTAGAGGCCCAACCTACTCAACCTTTCCTCATAAGTCAACCCCCTCATCTCTGGAATCAACCTGGTGAACCTTCTCTGAACTGCCTCCAAAGTAAGTATATCCTTCCTTAAATATGGAAACCAAAACTGCATGCAGTATTCCAGGTGTGGCCTCACCAATACCCAGTACAACTGTAGCAAGACTTCCCTGCTTTTATACTCCATCCCCTTTGCAATTAAAGCCAAGATTCCATTGGCCTTCCTGATCACTTGCTGCATCTGCATACTAACCTTTTGTGTTTCATGCACCAGGACCCCCAGGTCCCGCTGTAGTGCAGCACTTTGCAATCTTTCACCATTTAAATAATAACTTGCTTTTTGATTTTTTTCTGCCAAAGTGCATGACCTCACACTTTCCAACATTATACTCCATCTGCCAAATTTTTGCCCACTCACTTAACCTGTCTATGTCCTTTTGCAGATTTTTTGTGTTCTTACATATTGCTTTTCCTCCTATCTTTGTATCGTCGTCAAACTTGGCTACATTACACTTGGTCCCTTCCTCCAAGTTGTTAATATAAATTGTAAATAGTTGGGGTCCCAGCACTGTTCCCTGCGGCACCCCACTGGTTACTGATTGCCAACCCAAGAATGAACCTGTTGTGTTAGAATGAGTACTGTTTAGCTCCAAGAGGTATAACTTGGCTCCGCTTTATTAAGGCCCAAAGTGACGAATACACAAAATGGCTGGCCTTTTATACTTGGGCTGCACATCAGTGCATGCAGCCCAATGGCCTCCAACAGTGACGCAATCTAGTGGCTATTGATTGCAAAAGTACATACATGACAATACCCCCCTCTGAGATATTAACACAGTCTTTTACAAATTGAGACAGTCCGGTGTTTTACACTCCTGGGTTGACCGTCTCAGTTCAACTCCAGCCTTGGGTGAGTGTTCAGAATCTGTTGTGACTGGTGGCTGGGTGGCTGACCTGGTGGGAGTGGCAATGGCCATGTCAGGGATTGAAAGTCCCGATTCATTGATGACCACTGAGTCCTCTGATGACTGGGGGTAGGTTGGTTGGTTGTCGATTATCTCTTCCTCTGACTGTTCCGGTTCGTCTGTGTGCCGCAGCTTTGTCTGATCCATATGTTTCCTGCATGTTTGCCCATTTTTGAGTTTGACAGTAAATACTCTGTTGCCCTCCTTGGCCATGACAGTACCAGTGATCCACTTGGGACCCTGACCATAATTCAGAACATATACAGGATCATTTACAGAAATATCGCGTGACACAGCTGCGCAATCGTGATACCTTTGCTGACTTTGTCTTCTATATTCAACATGATTATTCAAGTCGGGGTGTACAAGAGATGGCTTGGTCTTAAGACCTCTCTTCATCATTAGTTCAGCAGGCGAGACCCCGGTAAGCGTGTGTGGTCTTGTCCTGTAACTAAGCAGTATGCATGACAGGCAGGTCTGCAGTGACCCTTGGGTTACTCGCTTCATATTCTGCTTTATGATTTGGACAGCATGTTCTGCTTGCCCAATGGATGCAGGTTTGAATGGTGCTGACCTTACATGCTTGATACCATTGAGTTTCATGAACTCTTGAAACTCCTGACTGGTGAAGCACAATCTGTTGCTGCTAACAGTGATGTCAGGCAGACAATGTGTCGCGAACATGACACTGAGATTCTCAATGGTAACTGTGGATGTGCTGGATGACCTGATTATACATTCTATCCACTTCAAATATGCATCCACCACAACTAAAAACATCTTCCCTAGGAAGGGATTTGCAAAGTCTATATGGATCCTGGACCATGGTTTCAATGGCCACGACCACAGACTCAGCGACAATTCCACTGGTGCTTTGCTGAGCTGCATGCAAGTGTTACACTGATGCACACATGATTCCAGCTCAGAGTCAATTCCCGGCCACTATACATGCGATCTGGCGATGGCTTTCATCATTACAATGCTGGGATGTGTGCTATGTAGCTCACGTACAAATTTCTCTCTCCCTTTCTTGGGCATAACAACACGATTGCCCCACGGTATACAATTCGACTGAATAGACAGTTTGCCTTTGCGACGAATGTAAGGTTTGCTCTCCTCGCACATTTGCTTGGGTAAGGCAGACAAATCACCTTTGAGGATGCAACTCTTCACCACCGATAAAAATCGGGTCCTGGCTGGTCCAGGTCTTAACTTGTTGAGCTGTGACAGGGGTTCCTTCCCTCTCAAAAGCATCCATAACTAACAATAGGTCTGCCGGTTATGGCGTTTCCAGCTCCGGTGTGGGCAACGGCAGACGGCTCAAAGCATTGGCACAATTCTCGGTGCCAGGTCTATGGCGAATGACATAATCATAAATGGATAATGTCAGCGCCCACCTCTGGATGTGGGATGAAGCATTGGTATTGATACCTTTGTTTTCAGAGAACAGTGAAATGAGCGGCTTTTGATCTGTCTTCAGTTCAAACCGAAGTTCAAACAGGCACTGATGCATCTTTTTAACCTCATACACACAGGCTAGTGCTTCTTTCTCTACCATGCTGTAAGCTCTTTCCGCCTTAGACAAACTTTTTGAAGCATATGCGACTGGTTGAAGTTTACCCGACTTATTAGCTTGTTGGAGTACGCAACCAATTCCATATGACGAAACATCGCAGACCAATACTAAACATTTACATGGATCATAATGTACCAGCAGCTTGTTAGAGCAAAGCAGATTAGTGGCTTTGTCAAAAGCTCTGCCTTGAGACGCACCCCACACCCAGTTGTTGCCTTTTCTTAGCAGCGTGTGCAGTGATTCTAATAAGGTGCTCAATTTAGATAGGAAGTTACCAAAATAGTTGAGTAGACCCAAGAACGAACGCAGCTCTGTCACATTCTGTGGCTTGGGTGCATTCTTGATGGCCTTGATTTTTGTGCCTGATGCCGTCAGCAGCAATTGTCCTCCCCAGGAATTCAACCTCTGGTGCCATGAAGACGCACTTCAAATGTTTCAGTCTGAGCCCCACTTTGTCCAGACAATGTAGAACCTCTTCCAGATTGTTCAGATGTTCCTCGGAACCCGACCTGTGCTTAGGATGTCATCTTGGAACACGACGGTTCTGGGAACGGACTTTAGTAGACTCTCCATGTTCCTTTGAAATATTGCTGCAGCTGAGCGAATTTCAAAAGGGCACCTGTGATAAATAAACAGTCCTTTATGCGTGTTAATGCATGTAAGTCTCCTTGACGTCTCGATCAGCTCCTGTGTTATGTAGGCCGACGTTAAGTCCAATTTGGTGAACGACTTCCCCCCCGGCTAGCATTGCAAACAAGTCATCAGCCTTCGGTAATGGGTACTGATCCTGTTTCAAAACCCTGTTGATCGTAGCCTTGTAGTCTCCACAGATTCTGACTGTGCCATCACTTTTCAGCACAGGAACAATGGGGCTGGCCCATTCATTAAGTTCAATCGGTGATGTGATTCCACCATGCTGGAGTCTATCCAGTTCGATTACGACCTTCTCTCTCATCATATATGGAACTGCACGAGCTTTATGATGGACGGGTCTTGCATCCGAGTCCACTTGGATCTGCACCTTGGCTCCTGTGAAGTTGCCGATGCCTGGTTCGAACAGCGAGGGGAACTTGGGCACATGTATCTTCCTCCGACAACAAAGCCTTGATGTCGTTCCAGTCGCATCTGATTTTTTCAAGTCTGTTCCTGCCGAACAGCGTTGGGCAATTGCCTGGGACACTCCATAGCGGTAACTCGTGAACCACACCGTCATACGACACTTTAATTGTGGCACTGCCAATCACCGTTATGAGTTCTTTGGTGTACGTGTGCAACTTGGCATTGACTGGACTCAGCCTCGGCCTCACAGCCTTAGTATCCCACAGCTTGTCGAATGCCCTCTGGCTCATTATCGATTGACTCACCCCCGTGTCCAGTTCCATCGATACCGGCACCCCATTAAATTTCACGTTGATCATTATCGGTTTGATCTTAGTTAGGAACGAGTACAGCCTATACACTTCCTCCTCTGGTATCTCAGATTGTGTAACCGGATCCACGCTAGTCTGACCATCATCCTCCACATGGTGTGTAGCAGCACTCTTGCTCATCTGTGGACACTTACGCTGGAGATGCCCCAATCTCAGACAGCCTTTGCAACTATATTGCTTAAATCGGCACTGCTGGTGCCGGTGATTTCCCCCACTATGCCAACACGGAAAAATCGGATGCATTCCCACTGGTGGACTTTGGGCAGCCACAGGTTTCGCGTATGCATTCGGGTTGGCCCTTCCATGTGCCGCTCTGCCAAACGCCGAATCAATCATATTTACAGTACTTGCCGATTCTCAATTTTTCACTGTTTTAGACTTCTGTCCGTTGTCATGCATGACTGAGCGATCATGATGGCCCTGTTCAAGTCCAACGTCTCCACTACCAGTAGTTTACGCAGGATCACCTCATGGTTGATGCCAATTACAAAGAAGTCCCGCAGCATGTCTGCCAATACAACCCCAAACTTACACAGTCCCGCTAGACGTCTCAGGTCGGCAACAAATTCCGCTGCATTCTGGCCCTCTGAGCGAACGTGGGTGTAAAATCTGTATCTCGAGATGATGATGCCTTCATCTGGCTTAAGGTGGTCCTGTACCAGTGTACACAATTCTTCACACGTCTTCTCTGTTGGACTCACAGGTAGGAGTAGATTCTTTACCAGACCATAAATTTTTGGACGGCAAACCGTGAGGAACACTGCCCAGCGCCGATCTGCTTCACCGACCTTCCCCATTTTGTTGGCCATGAAGAACTGGCTCAAACAGCTCACAAAGTCTGCCTAATCTTTTCCTTCCACAAATCGCTCCAACAATCCAATTGTGCTCATTTTTGCATGCAAAGGTTCTTGTTGCCTCGTCGCCAAATGTAGTGTATGCAATAACTGTTAGACTGAGTACTGTTTAACTCCAAGAGGTATAACCTTGGTTCTGCTTTATTAAGGTCCAAAGTGACTAATATACAAAATGGCTGGCCTTTTATACTTGGGCTGCACACACGTGCGTGCAGCCCAGTGGCCTCCAACAGTGATCCCAAAAGTACATACATGACGGAACCTTTTATCCCTACTCTCTGTTTTCTGTTCATTAGCCAATCCTCTATCCACGCTAATATATTACCCCCAACCCCGTGAACTTTTATCTTGTGCAGTAACCTTTTATGTGGCACCTTGTCCAATGCCTTCTGGAAGTCGAAATACACTGCATCCACTGGTTCCCCTTTATCCACCCTGTTCATTACATCCTCAAAGAACTCCAGAAAATTTGTCAAACATGACTTCCACTTCATAAATCCATGCTGACTCTGCCTGACCGAATTTTGCTTTTCCAAATGTCCTGCTACTGCTTCTTTAATAATGGACTCCAACATCTTCCCAACAGATGTTAGGCTAGCTGGTCTATAGTTTCCTGCTTTTTGTCTGCTTCCTTTTTTAAATAGGGGTGTTACATTTGCAGTTTTCCAATCTGCTGAGACCTCCCCAGAATCCAGGGAATTTTGGTAAATTACAACCAATGCATCCACTATCCCTGCCGCTACTTATCTTAAGACCCTAGGATGCAAGCCATCAGGTCCAGGGGTTTTATCTGCCTTTAGTCCCAATATCTTACTGAGTACCACCTCCTTAGTGATTGTGATTGTTCCTCCCCCCCATAGCCCTTGAGTATCCACTGTTGGAATATTATTAGTGTCCTCTGCCGTAACCATAAAAACTGATACAAAATATTTGTTCAGAGTTTCTGCCATCTCCATGTTCCCCATTACTAATTCCCTGGTCTTGTCCTCTAAGGGACCAACATTTACTCTTGCCACTCTTTTCCTTTTTATATACTTAGAGAAACTCTTGCTATCTGTTTTTATATTTCGTGTTAGTTTACTTTCATAGTCTATCTTCTCTCTCTTAATCATTTTTTAGTCATTCTTTGTTGGCTTTTAAACGCTTTCCAATCTTCTATCCTCCCACTAGTTTTGACCACATTGTATGCCCAAGCGATGACTTGGCACAAGGAAAAGAAAAGCTCTCATCATGTCTCTTGCCATGGGGCACGCCCCCTGATCGCTCTCACAAATGTTGTTCTCACTATGCCTGTTGTTCGAGAGGAGGTTTACTTAAAGAATAACAGATACCTGGGAGTAACAGAAGTCTGATTTCACAGTTCAGTTCAGATGCCATTTTAAAGAATGCGAGAAAAATTGGAGATTTTTGCATACTTCAGAATATTAATATTTATACCATGCATTCAGCATTAGAAAGCAATTTCTTGGTGGTTCAATGGGCTAGAAATTGATCAAAGGCCGCCACTGCCTGTTTATTGCCCAAAAGACCGCTAAGATTCTATAATTAACGGCGGCGGAAAATTGATCAAAAAAAAACGGCCAGGCGGGAAAAATGGGTGTTGCACGTGGATTCTCGCCGATAAATGCAATCCTGGTCAAATTAAGTCCGAAGCTAGAGTCGGGCCTCGGAAAAGGGGAAAACACGAAAAATATTTTTTAAAAAAACATCGGAAAACATTGACCGGACCCTTTTTCACTGAATCGCTGCAAAAGAATAAAAATAACCGTTCATTGGCCTTTTTTGCAGGGTTTCATACCTACTGTCCATCGAAGGGTTGCTCCGACTGGGCGTTTTTTTTGCAGAAGTATGGATCACCGCTCCTACCACACTCGGGCAAGAGCGGTTTTCCCAGCATTGCACGCCGGCGGTCCGCTCCCCAGCGATATTTCGAAACCACCAGCGTAAGGCTTTAATTCCCACTGATGAAACACCGCCCAAAACAAGGAAATACCGCCGAGAAACGTGGCGACAGGCTGATGAAATTCAGGCCTGTGAATTTACACCATTAATGATCTGTATAAACCAATAAGGTCTAAGGTTTAATTTTTGATCTGTTCTGAGTTAGTCTCAGCCAGAATGGTTTTCAAGGTAGGACAAGGAGACTCGGCATCCCTAGGGTTACAATGCTGCGAGGAGAAACTGACCTCAACTTTGTTGACCTCAGCAAAACCATCTCCAAGTGGTGATCTCACATTCATTTGGTGTCAGTTGCAGTACAAATGCAATCACCAAAATGTACACCTTTTATTTACCTAACCCTAATCCTGTAGTACCATTGTTTTTTTTAGTCATTGAAAGGGGTCATTGTCCTGTCGGATCTTTTCAATAGTGGAAAATACAGCAGGGGATGGAGTCAGTGACAAGGCAGCAGAGATCATAGTGGGGGCTGAAGACTGGCTTTCCCAATGCTAAGTTGGAGGAAGTTGAGACTCATCTAAGACTGGATGTCAGACAAGTAATTTGACAGCACAAAGGCAATGGAAGGATCGAGAGACGTGATTGAGAGGTAGAGCTGGGTGTACATGTGGAAGGTAACTCCATAATCTGCTGATGATGTTGCCAAGTACAGAGAAGGAGACCAAGGATGGAACTAAGCTAGGGCAGCCTGAAGGATCTGGACAACACAGAGGGATTGGAGCAGGATGATAATGATGGGTAGATTTCCCCTCACAATGGTGCTCAGGGAGCCGGCCAGCTGAACTGGCTGCCCGGGAGGCCTGATCCATTTTTGCGAGCTGGGCCTCATCAAAACATGACTGGCAAGGTAGGAGCAGAAAAAGATTGCCCTGGAGCAGCCTGATGCCTTCGGGCCACTTCGATATTTAGCAGCCTGACCACCCTCTGGCCTGGGTAAAAGTAGGTCCGGTGGGGGGTGGGGGGGGGGGCGGGGAGAGCAGGTGCTGGTGCAACAGTGGCCCAGTTTGTTTTTGTGGATCCTGGAGGAGTACTCCTGGTCCTACATCTACAAGTGATAACTTACCTTTCGGCTCCTTTTTGGCTGGACCGCCAGCTGAACCTATGCAGAATGTGCATCTTGCGCACTCTACCCAGATGAGTCCTAAAATGGTAATCGGGGTCCTATGTACATCACAGGAACCTGATTTGCATCTTAAAAGGCCTACTGCCTGACTCAGGCAGGCACTCCTGCTGCCCAGTGGTTAGCCCTTGGAAATACAGGGGGAAATTGTAAGCTAACCCGCCTGTTGAGTAATATTGGGCAGGGTGTAACAGCAGTGTTCCACCTGATCCTGTGAGTTTCCCGCTTGGCGGGTTAGATTAAAATTACCCCCAAAGTGTTGGCCATGCTGTCGGCAGGAATAGGGCGTTAAATCCTACCCCACTATTTTCAGGGCATTTTCGTCAAGTGAGGCCTCAAAATCTCCCCCAAGGAAATTCCTGGTCACTATTTTTGAATGATAAAACCGCAGCCTGTTCGACAATGATAAACAAAGGATTAAGGCCTAGAAATTGGATAGGGCCTGAAAACGGGTGATGGCATCGCCCAATGCTAATTGCCTGTGTCTCTTCTAAGTGGTGCAGGCAGCACGCGAAATTCGTGCTGCCTGCTCATTAACATGATTGGAGCGCTGATCTCAGTACTAAATACACTGCTGTTTACCTTAAGGTTCAATGGAGAGGCCGATATTAGTTGCAGTCTAATGGCCAGTAAAGTTTGGCCTCTGCTCTCTGCACTACTTAAAGGAGAGGTGCTTTGTTGCAGATGCACCTCATTCTCCCTCTGGAGAAAGCCATGGCACAACAATCTAGAGTACGAGCTAGAAGATTTTCAGATGTTGCACTGGAGGCCTTGGTCCTGAGGGTCCAACAAAGGCGGCCTATCCTTTACCCACAGGGAGGCAAGAGGCCATCCAAGGTCATTTGCAGAAGGCTATGGGGAAGAGTTTGCACAATCCGTCTTGGCCACTAATATTGTCCCAAGGACCGAGATCCAGTGCCGCAAAAAAGTTTAATGAACTCAGACGGCTGCTCAAGGTGAGTGAAAGCTTCAGCAAATGCCATATCCCACCATCTGCACCACAAGCCCCACACACTGCCCAATGCACCACATCACCATCACTCACCTACCAACAATCTCTAGCTATCATCGTTCATACCTCACAATCATGGCTTCACTTCATCCTCACACACTTACCACCGCTGCAACAATCACACCCACAATTCACACTTTGCACACACTGAAAGCTATTCAACCATGGCAGGTACATCACCTAAACACATTGCACCACACTCACTGATACACTTCCATTTCTCTTGCAGGCCAAGGTGGCACATAACAGGAGGGAGCAACAACAGATGGGAGGCAGCCAAGACACCACTGAGAACCTGACAGACCTGGAGGAATCCATCCTTGAAATCATTGGCGGGGCAGCAACAGAGTCCTTGGCTTGCAGAGAAGTTGAAACCATTGCTGATGATGACAGTATGGTAATACCAAATCCTCCCACTTTGCCCTCGCCCCACAATCTCTTCACACTTACAAGCTGCTGATAGTATATGCATGGATATCTTGCTTTCCCCCCTCCCCTCACCACCACCTGACCCTTGTGCCTTTCTGCTTTCAGATACTCAAGAACTGCCAGCAGGCCAGCTTGTCCCGCACAATGTTCAGCAAACCGACTGAGGATAAGAAGAAGAGGAGACACCGGCACTGCACTTGACACTTGCAGGCCCCAGCTCAGGAAATGGCACTGCGTGGACTTTAGAGGGTAGTATAGAGGTGGGATCTGCACGTGGTGAGTCACCGGGCACCAGTGGGTTGCAGCCAGGCCAGGGGGAAAAGGGTAGCTCGGATGCCAGCACCCCGGAGGGCGAGTTTGCGCATGGGTTCTGCTCCACAGGACCCAGATGATGGCCTTCAGAAGAAGGGTGATGGGCATGTACACACGGAAATACTAGGTGCAATTGCAGGCCTGCCAGAGAGTCTCTTGTCAGTGTCAAGGAGCATGGAGGAGCGTGGCTCCAACATCACACATGGCTTTACGCGGTACTTGGTGCCCATGATTTCTAGAATGGAAATCATGGACAATTCCATGAGAGACCTTGTGGACCCATGAGTGATGCTGGGTGTGATGGGCAATCTTGCAGCTTCCATTGCAGCACAGGCAGAAGCGACTCAACACCTCACGGCTGCATGGAAGCACAGACTGCTCTCCTGCAGGCTCAGCTTGTTGCGACACAAGCTCAGACTGCTGCCATCATCTCTGGGTTCATGAGTGTTGAACGTGGCATGCAGGACAACGTAGCAGGCCAGCAATCTATCCTGCAACGGATTGCTTGGAATGCTCAGGCGCCGCCCCGGAGGTCTGTGGAGCAAGACCTGCTGCCCTCCCAGGATGACAGCATTTCTGATCCCACCACTGCCACTCCGCCATTGCACTTGCCTTTGCCGCTGCCCATCAGCCAACCAGCTCAGACTGCTGCTGTCCATGCCGAGATGTTGCAGTCTACAGCTGGGATTTCTAGGCCTATAGCTGGTCGAGGTTGTCCTGCAAGGCCATCTGAAGTCTCCGCCACTGAGAGTCAGCAGCCTTCCACCAGCCATGCTGCAGCCACTGTGGGAGCACTGCGTAAGAGCACTAGAGTAGGTAAAGACATATGAAAGTCAAACACTAAGGGAATGAAAGTCAAACACTAAGGGAATGCACAAGGGTGAATAGCGGGCATTGTCATTTTAATTGGATTTGGATAAATTTATGAATTTTTTTTGGAATGTGTGTTTTGCGTTGGCTCTCATTTCAGCTTTATGTCCAGGAGGATGCTGTTATTTTCCATGACAGGCGGCAGGAAAAAGAAAGACTTGCATTTATATAGCGCCTTTCTCGACCACCGGACATCTCAAAACGCTTTTAAGTACTTTTGGAGTGTAGTCACTTTTATAATTTGGGAAACGCGGCAGCCAAGTTGCGCACAGCAATGTGATAATGACCAGATAATCTGTTTTTGTTATGTTGATTGAGGGATAAATATTAGCCAGTATACTGGGGATAACACCCCTGCTCTTCTTCGAAATAGTGCCATGGGATCTTTTATGTCTGAGAGAACAGACGGGATCTCGGTTTAACATGTCATCCAAAAGACGGCATCTCCGACAGTGTAGCATTCCCTCAGCGCTTTATGGCTTTCATTCACTTGAATCGGAGTCTGATGAGGCATTACGAACAACCTGTCCAGAATGGGGATTTGCTGCCTGCCTACCTCCTATTTCTCTTCTTTCTCATACTCATCTTTGTACTCTTCTTCTGTCCGTCCTCCTCTTCATCCTCCTTGTGAGGTGGTCCTGCAATCCCTGATGGCAAGGAATGCACCTTCATGATGGCCAAGTTGGCCAGCACCCTGATGGTCTGCTCGATGCTGTTTTTAGTGGCAGCAGGTGGGGTTGTGGAGAGAAGTCATCAGCCAGTTGCAGAGTGGAGTGCGCTTGTCTCTGAGCAGCCACCCTTGGGTTTGATGTAGTGGCTGGAAGATTGCTGGCACACCAGTCTGGTGTAGGAAGAAGGCATCATGACAGCTAGCGGGCATTCACCATCAGGATGCGCTGGGCGTGGTCGCACACCAAGTGTGCATTAAGTGAGTGATCGCCTTTGCGGTTATGGAACATCTCACATTGTTACAGGATTCCCGCAAATCCATATGTGTGCAGTCAATGGTGCTGTGTGCAATGAGGAACCCCGCTATACTGGTAAAGCCACATGTGCACTCGTCCTGCTTCTCTCTGTTCAGAGAAGACAATGAAGTCCCTTCTACTGGAGTAGAGAGCCTCTGTGACCTCCTGGGTGGTGAACTGGGAGATGTTAGCTATGTCTCCTGTTGCAGACTGGAAGGATCCGCTGGCGAAGAATTGAGGGTCACGGTGACCTTGAGAGCCACCGTCGCCCTGCTCTGAGGCTGCAGGTCTGGTTGCAGGACGTGGCAGAGTTCTGTGACCAACTCCTTGGTGAAGCGATGGTACTAATACACTGCTCCTCGCTTCAGTGGATGTAAGAGAAGTACTCACGGAAGGCCCTAGGTGGGTAAGGCCTGCTGAGAGCTCTCCAACCCCTCTTCCTCCCTCTGTGAGCATCTTCTCGTCTTCTTCGATCGCTCCCTCTCCCGAAGAACATGAGGGGGACTGCAAGTACAGCCCCCATGACTGTGAGTGAGTGTTGGGAACAGAAGCCTTTAAATGAGAAGCAAGGCGTTTGCCACTTGCAGCAGCACTCTCTGTGACCTCAGCAACTTTAAACACATTTAGAAAGCTACAAGAGTTGTAGAAACTTAGACAGCGCCAGTAAAACTGAAAATCCCTGTCAGCTGAAATTTGTTGCTGATGATCCCGTTAAATAGCTCTGCTGGGGGTTCATTCCTGCTGCTGATCGCTTGGTCAGCTGGTCATGATTAAGCGAGCGCGGTAAATGGTGCGGTGACGTGCATAATGACAGATCATGCGTCAAATCAGCATTGCGCACTCATTGATGTCATGATCTGCTGCATTTCCATTTCTGCAGCGAGTGCTGGCAACGGCAGCGCTGTCGACCCATCCAAAATGGCGGCTGCCGAGGGACATGGTGGAAGAAAGCGGAAGCTAGTCAGCCGCCATTTTTTCTTCAAAACAGTCCTTAATGGCCGGCGCTAAACCCCCAAATTTCTAGGCCCAAATCTTTTATTTTCTTTGTCTGTCGTCTAATTATTCCAGTTGAGTTTTATAATATGGCTACAACAGTCCAGTTTTTCAGTACTGCTTTTGTGTTGGCTCATTTGCTGTCAAGTCTTTCATGCAACACAAGTGAGAAACAGAAGACTAGCAGTTGTCTGCCCATTCTTTTGATAAACTGACATGCCAAGGATAAATCATGTTCAAAGCTACTGAGTTCAAAGGACATGGTGCATGAGGTGTAAATCTTTCACTTCATCATTTTACTCCTGCAGAGCAGGTCTGATAGACTCAGAAAGGTAGCAAATCTGCACACTGGAGATTCGATTCTCACCACATGCACAGCAAACAGACAGGGTTCTGAGGTTTGAGAATAAACAGTGAAAGACATTGAAGAATGCTTTTTAAGCTGAAGTTCCCCCTTTGTTTTGGACAATAGTATTTGGGGTGTAACTCTCCCCCTTCACTGCCCCCCCCCCCGCAAAAAAAAGGCAAATATTGAATTATTTCTTTAACATAACTAAGGCATTCAATAATTTTTTTTTTATTTCTAATGTTTTTTGCTGGTTATAATGAACATAAGAAATAGATGTTGGCCATATGGCCCCTTGAGCCTGCTCCGCCATTTAATACGATCATGGCTGATCTGATCATGGACTCAGGTCCACTTCCCTGCCCGCTCCCCATAACCCCTTATTCCCTTATGTTAAGAAACTGTCTATCTCTGCCTTAAATTTATTCAATGACCCAGCTTGTACAGCTCTCTGAGGCAGCGAATTCCACAGATTTACAACTCTGAGAAGAAATTCCTCCTCATCTCAGTTTTAAATGGGCAGCCCCTTATTCTAAGATTATGCCCCCCAGTTCTAGTCTCCCCTATCAGTGGAAACAACCTCTATGCATCCACCTTGTCAAGCCCCCTCATAATCTTATACGTTTCGATAAGATCACCTCTCATTCTTCTGAATTCCAATGAGTTGAGGTCCAACCTACTCAACCTTTCCTCATAAATCAACCTCCTCATCTCTGGAATCAACCTAGTGAACCTTCTCTGAACTGCCTCCAAAGCAAATATATCCTTTCTTAAATATGGAAACCAAAACTTTATGCTATATTCCAGGTGTGGCCTCACCAATATCCTGTATAACTGTAGCAAGACTTCCCTGCTTTTATACTCCATCCCCTTTGCAATAAACGGCAAGATTCCATTAGTCTTCTGATCACTTGCTTTACCTGCATACTATCCTTTTGTGTTTCATGCACCAGGACCCCTACGTCCCGCTGTACTGCAGCACTTTGCAATTTTTCTCCATTCAAATAATAACTGGCTCTTTGATTTTTTTCTGCCAAAGTGTATGACCTCACACTTTCCAACATTATACTCCATCTGCCAAATTTTTTGTCCACTCACTTAGCCTGTCTATGTCCTTTTGCAGATTTTGTGTGTCCTCCTTACACATTGCTTTTCCTTCCATCTTTGTATCATCAGCAAATTGTCTAGATTACACTCGGTCCCTTCTTCCAAGTCATTAATATAGATTGTAAATAGTTGGGGTCCCAGTGTAATCCCAAGATATACAGACCAGAAGGTACCAAGCTAGACCCATAGCCTGTGACGAGTTAGTTGATTTTTAAAAATTCAAATAATACTTGCATATATTTTATGAAGTTGCTGCATAGTATGTTCAGGACACATTGAGGTTGTTGGTAAAGTTAAAAATAAGCTGGGAACTGCATGCTTTGGGGCGGGGCGGTGGGGGCTGGGGGTGGGGGGCGTCAGGTTAATTTGGTGGCATCCTTCAGATTCAGTTGAGTTGAAGGGATTTCCAGGGTCCTACCTGCAAATGTGGAGCTGTCACAGTCTAGTTGAACAGAAAAGAATCCTTCCTAGATTGCACTCCCAGTTAAACTATTGGGTGTGACTACACTTCAAAAAGTACCTCATTGTTTTTTAAGGCCTTGGGACGTTCAGAGGTCATGAAAGGCACTATATAAATGCAAGTCTTCCTTTTCTTTCTATTGTTACTGTCCTATTGGGCAGCTTAGTTGTGTGTGTGTATATTTGGATAGAGTAAAGAAAGAGAAAAAAGAACTTGCATTTTATTTCGCATCTTTCACATCCTCAGATGCTCCAAAGTGCTTTTACAGCCAATGAGTAGGTTTCCAAAAATAGAGCTCCAGACTGCTTGGTGCTGTGAGAGCTCCAGATATCATCATACATTACCCATTCTGGTTGGCATCTGTCCTACATGTACTGCTGCATGAATCTCCTTGGCTGATATTGGGCAGTCCAGTGATTGTGCTTCCTTTTGGAAGGCAGGTTTGGCAGAGTGGTGGGATATTTCCTACTGCAAACTCCATCTTTCTCTCCCTTGGGTCTGAGGTTAGCTGACCCTCTTCATTCTTAATCAACGCCGTAGTTTTGTTCCACACTTGTGGTCGCAACATGTTCACCAAGGCTTTCCCTAGTTTATGCTTTGTTTCTCATACTTTGTCTCCTTGGTCCAGATATGGGATGCGGCAGTGTAGTGGTTATGTTACTGGACTAATAATTCAGAGGTCTGCACTAATGATCCTTGAGGGTGCCTATTTGAACGTGAATTCAAATCCCACCGTGGCAGTTTGAGAATTTTAATTCACTTTAAAAAAAAAAATGTGGAAATAAAAAAAATGCTGCTGTCAGTAAAGTGACCATGAAGTCGAATTGTCGTAAAAATCCAACTGATTCACAAATGTACTTTTGGGAAGGAAGCCTGTTGTTCTTACTTGGTATGGCCTATATGTGACTCCAGTCCCATACCAATGTGATTAGCTTGCTAGGCCACTTTAGTTAAGAGTCAATCAGTAAGGGCAACAAGGGATCGGCAATAAATGCCAGTGATACCCACATCCTGAGAATGAAAATAATGATGGGGATGTCCGTGAGCATCTAATGGCGGTCTGGTCTGTTTACAAACTATGATGTATGAACATCAAGGGACAACAAAATCAAGCTCGATTTAGTTGTGATGCATTCAATGGAAACATAGCCTGCTGACATTACTCACTGAATAGGTTCACCAATGGAGTATGGTCACTTAGATGCTGGCACTTAAGGAACTGTATTTCAGGCTGAGTCATTGCCTTGAGGAGAATAATACTGAGGAAAATGTAGACTGAATTTAACAAAAGCAGATATCAAAAGGGATCTAGCTTCGTTTGCACAAAACCATCCAATAGGAGCCATGCATTAAAGGGGATAGTTTTCTGTGGAATTGTCAACCTTGTGATTGATTGGACAGGCAGTTCCATAGGTGGACTTCACAATTGGTTCTTAAGGCTGAAGCTGAGATGAAAAATGTGCCTGACTGACCCATCTTCCTTATGTCAAGTAGGCAGCTTCCTGCAAGTGAATACCAGATAAGGGAATTCTTGTGTTAAGAGAATAGAAATTTAATCCATGCTTGCTGTATTTAATTCTGTTTCTAAGTTATTTAGATGCTAACAATTGTAAATCTATATTTTCACATTTACAACCCAAATTACAGCCTTCTTTCATATCTCATGACTTCTGTTCTGATTATCTAACTGGGTCTGTTAAAATAAGAGATAACTGCATGAAACCATTTAAATTTTAAAAAGTATTAAAAATACATCCTAATATTAAAGGCACTATATAAATGCAGGTTGTTGACTATCAGTAGATCAAATTGCTAATCTTTGGGAGCATTCTTACCAGCTGTGTTCAAACTGAGAAAATGGATGTCTGGCATCCTCACCTGGTTGTCACTGAAACCTCCCTTTCACGTGCAAGGTTCCAATCACGCTTACATGTGTCAATGTGTAAGAGGTTCATCATTAAACATACATGCAAACGAGGACATGGGGCAGAATGCGAGCTGCTCCAAATCTGTGGACAGAAGTCCTGCAAAAAGTTGGTTCTGACAATTTCTATTTCAATTTCCATAAATGATGTGGAAGCATGTTGATGACACAGATTCTTTTGTGTATTTGTTGGATTTAAGAAGGGCGTTTTTAAAATACAAACATGTCTAACATTTAAATGTAAATTGAAAGCAGCTGATTATTAGCTCCAATTTAAAGTATCCCAATCACGGTATGATGGTTGAAATGGTGCAAGATGAAAGTGAGCATGCCCAGAAGATCTGCAGATGCCAGATTATTCCCACCTGCCATTATGCCACCATCTGTATCTGTAGGCCCTGGGACACCGAGCTGGCAATAATCAAGTCCGACTGTTTCTACATGCTCCAGCTTAGCTTGAGGCCTGTTGCGCCTCTGTGTGATCTGCTGCACAAAGACTTGCCGCCAACGTCTACCATAAGATTGGCATTGCCAAAGCAGTCAACTATTCTGCTTTGTCTCCTTTTAAGATAGTGTAGGGAGCATCTGCAGTATCAACCAATGTGTCAAACAAGTAATTGATGTATTTTTCAGCAAGGCCAACACTTTTATTTCCTTTCCCACTGAATTGCAATGGCATCATGCACAGCTTCACTGTACTGCCACACTTTCCAAAGTACAGAGGGTCATGATGGGATCTATGTAGCCATCCAGAAAGTTGGTTGTTGATCTTCTGCTACCTCATCATCATCATCATAGGCAGTCCTTCAGAATCGAGGAAGACTTGCTTCCACTCCTGAAGTGAGTTCTTTGGTGGCTGAACAGTCCAATACGAGAGCCACAGACTCTGTCACAGGTGGAACAGATAGTCGTTGAGGGAAGGGGTGGGTGGGACTGATTTGCCGCACTCTTTCTGCTGCCTGTGCTTGATTTCTGCATGCTCTTGGCGTTGGGACTCAAGTTGCTCAGCGCCCTCCCGGATGCACTTTCTCCACTTAGGGCGGTCTTTGGCCAGGGACTCCCAGGTGTCCGAGGGGATGTCGCACTTTATCAGGGAGGCTTTGAGGGTGTCCTTGTAACGTTTCCACTGCCCACCCTTGGCTCGTTTGCTGTGAAGGAGCTCCGCATAGAGCACTTGCTTTGGGAGTCTCGTGTCTGGCATGTGAACAGCGTGGCCTGCTCAGCGGAGCTGATCACGTGTGGTCAGTGCTTCAATGCTGGGAATGTTAGCCTGGACGAGGACGCTGATGTTGGTGCGTCTGTCCTCCCAGGGGATTTGTAGGATCTTGCGGAGACATCGTTGGTGATATATCTCCAGCCACTTGCTCCTCTTCACCTTTTCAATGTGACTCATCTGCTTCCTCCTCAAGCTCACTATTTGAATCCTCTGGGGTGTGTTCCTCCAGTTCAATATCCAAATCACAGAGGTACACAGTGAACTGAAGTAGTTCCAGAACAGAACCCTGTGGGACACCAATATTAACTTCCATGCACTTGTTCCATTCTCATCAGGTTTTCAATCCATTTTGCTACCCTTTTCCTAATTCCACACTACTTGATCTTCTCCAATAGTCTACCGCGTGATACCTAGTCAAACGCTTTCCTGAAAGTTAAGGTACACCACTCCCATTACTTTTCCCTCCATCCATCAAATCTGTCACCACCTCGGTTTGTCAAGCAGAATCATCTTTTCTGAAATTTGTGATGTCTCTCTAATTATTTTCTTCATCTAGATAATACATTTGCATTTTCACTCATTTGCACAGAGGATCTTTTTATAATAGAACAGTCTTCAATATTATACTGTGAATATCAGAATTATACAGCATCGTACTGATATTTAAAACTATTTGTTTTCGGATGGCTGCTTAGCTGTTTGTTTCTTTTCTTTCTCATCTGCTCTTTATATCTTTTTATCTCTCTCTCTCTGCTTTTTTGTTGTTCTCCCATTCCCTGCATTGCTTATCTCAGTCCTGACTCCCTTCTATTGTTTACTTTCTCACACTGCCTCCAGTCCCTATTTCATCAGACCAAAGCTAATTAAAACTTAGCTGAAATGTATTCCCCATCTCTCTAACTTTTATACCATGCCTTTCAATACTCTTTGCTTTTATGATGCCCCTTATACCTCTCCTCTGGACTCCTTTATACTTCCCTTCCCCATGTTCCTTGATATAGAAACATAGAAAATAGGTGCAGGAGTAGGCCATTCGGCCCTTCTAGCCTGCACCACCATTCAATGAGTTCATGGCTGAACATTCAACTTCAGTACCCCATTCCTGCTTTCTCGCCATACCCCTTGATCCCCCTAGTAGCAAGGACCTCATCTAACTCCTTTTTGAATATATTTAGTGAATTGGCCTCAACAACTTTCTGTGGTAGAGAATTCCACAGGTTCTCTGGGTGAAGAAGTTCCTCCGCATCTCGGTCCTAAATGGCCCACCCCCCATCCTTAGACTGTGACCTCTGGCTCCGGACCTCCCCAACACCGGGAACACTCTTCCTGCATCCAACCTGTCTAACCCCGTCAGAATTTTAAACGTTTCTATGAGGTCCCCTCTCATTCTTCTGAACTCCAGTGAATACAAGCCCAGTTGATCCAGTCTTTCTTGATAGGTCAGTCCCGCCATCCCGGGAATCAGTCTGGTGAACCTTCGCTGCACTCCCTCAATAGCAAGAATGTCCTTCCTCAGGTTAGGAGACCAAAACTGTACACAATACTCCAGGTGTGGCCTCACCAATACCTTCTTCTTTACTGCCTGACGCTCTCATTGGATCTGCCTTCACGAATGTTGCTCTCACATTGAGAGCCAAGGTGAGACTATCCTATTATTCGCTGTACTGTTTAGCTAGTTTATTCCCCATACTTGGAATACCAATGCTACTTTATCATTGTAGGGTATGCTGGAGTTCTGCTTCGCACTAGTGCCTTTTGACTATCAATGGGGGTAATTTAACTTTTGGCAATATTATAAAATGGGTGATATTGGACCAGCTGCTCATTATACATCCAGCTGGATTTTCCTTTGAATTGAAGTCAATGGAACAGAGAATCAGGTGCGATGTATAACAGGCAGCCCATCGGCAAAAGTTAAAATGAGCTCTACAGTGTGATATAGATACCTGGGAATCCCTCGCCCAAGACTGCCCAAAGTGGAGGAAAAGCATCCGGGAAGGCGCTGAACACTTCAAGTCTCTTCTCTGAGAGCAAGCTGAAGCCAAGCGTAGACAGCGGAAGGAGTGCACGGCAACCCAGGTACCCCACCTGTTCCTTCAACTACCGTCTGCCCCACCTGTGACCGAGACTGTAGGTCCTGCATTGGACTCTTCAGTCACCTGAGAACTCATTTCTAGTGTGGAAGCAAGTCATCCTCAACTCCGAGGCACTGCCTATGATGATGGTAGACTAAGAAGTAGTAGATACTTCAGGAGATGTCTCCGACAAGAGAAGAAGGAGGAAGATTGGGGATAGGGTCAGGATTTAGGCAAATTGTGTTGCAGTGGCATATTCGGTGGTACAGGGTCAAGGGAACACTTCAAGCTCAAATTTGATGTATTTTTTTTTTCCCTTCCCAGTATTACCTATTTTTTGGGTGGGAGTGCTACTATGTTCTCTATTCTGGGGATTTTCCAGAATTCTTATTAGGAACAGGAGCTTAATATGGAATCTGCATTATTATCAAATTATGTCAACCTACTTAATTTTGAAGTGTTGAAACTGCACACATGGATTTATTAACTTTTAAAAATAAAAACGGCAAACCTACCCAAAATACTTGCAGCTTGCATAGGATCTCCTGTTTTCAAAATAGGCAAGCTGCAAAAAAACAGTCAGGTCGCAAATGGTTAAACCCTCGAAGCACAGCCAGCTGGCTAATGTATAGCAGTATGAGGACTCACACACACTCTAAGAGTGCACTCCTCTAAAGTAGCTTGAGATCCGATTAGTTCCCACACAGATATTATATCAATAACAAAGAAGCAAAGTATTTAAAGGTATTTATGTAGAGAATGACAAATGGCTGGGAGCATGTTGGAGCCTTGAACTCACTTCCAGCTTGCTTTTTAATTTAGTTTTGATATTTGTATTTTTTTGTTTTATTGTTCTCAATCAAAATCCATACATTCTGTCGCAGGTATCAATTTTCTGTTTAAGCTGCAAACTGCCACTATTATGCTCACTAACCTTTGTCATGCAGGAAGCTTATAGCAGATTCTGAGAAATCAATACTGCAGAGACTCTGGAGGAGTATAAGAAGTGCAGGGGTGCAATTAAAACAGATATCAGGAAAGCAAAGAGAGAGCATGAAAGAATGTTGGCAAGTAAAATCAGGGAAAACCCAAAGATGTTTTATAAATACATTAAGAGCAAGAGTGAGACCTATTAGAGACCACAAAGGAAATCTGTGTGTGGAGGCAGAAGATGTGGGTATGATTCTTAATAAATACATTGCATCTGTTTTCAAAAAAGAGAGGGGCGTTGCAGACTTAACAATGTGAAATATTAGACAACATAAACATAGTGAGAGAGGAAGTATTAAAGGGCTTAGCAGCTTTGAAAGTGGATAAATCCCCAGAACTGGATGAAATGTATGTTTGGGGCAGTTGGCGAGAGGTGGGAGCAGCGTCGGAGCGGCCTATAAAGGCCCAGCGGGTGTTCCACAGGCAGCGGCAGTTGGGGAGAGGCGGGAGCAGCGTCGGAGCAGCCGATAAAGGCCCAGCGGGTGTTCCACAGGCAGCGGCGAGTTGGGGAGAGGCGGGAGCAGTGTTGGAGCGGCCTATAAAGGCCCAGCGGGAGCTCGAGTACCAGCGGCAGTTGGTGAGAGGTGGGAGCAGTGTCGGAGCGGCCTATAAAGGCCCAGCGGGAGCTCGAGTACCAGCGGCAGTTGGTGAGAGGTGGGAGCAGTGTCGGAGCGGCCTATAAAAGGCCCAGCGGATGTTCCACAGGCAGCGGCAATTGGTGAGAGGTGGGAGCAGCGTCGGAGCGGCCTATAAAGGCCCAGCGGGAGCTCGAGTACCAGCGGCAGTTGGTGAGAGGTGGGAGCAGTGTCGGAGCGGCCTATAAAAGGCCCAGCGGATGTTCCACAGGCAGCGGCAATTGGTGAGAGGTGGGAGCAGCGTCGGAGCGGTCTACAAAGGCCCAGCGGGAGCTCGAGTACCAGCGGCAGTTGGTGAGAGGTGGGAGCAGTGTCGGAGCGGCCTATAAAAGGCGTACTTGTGCAGCTACAGCGGGAGAGAAAGCAAAATAGAAGTAGAAAGGAATCAAAAGGTGACGTCACAGCCAATGGGGTAAGTGATTGGCTGGTGATTGGTGAGTAGCTTTTCTTTTTATTTTATATATCAGTAAGTGAACTGTAACATTGTTATTACTAATTTAAGGGTATCTAAGGGTTAAGGCATGGCAGGAGAGCTCGGTCCCGTGATATGCTCCTCCTGTACCATGTGGGAACTCGGGGACACTTCCAGTGTCCCTGACGACTACGTGTGTGAGAAGTGTATCTGCCTCTAGCTCCTGACGGTCCGCGTTACGGAATTGGAGCTGAGGGTGGATTCACTCTGGAACATCCACGATGCTGAGAATGACGTGAGTATCACGTGTAGTGAGTTGGTCTTACCGCAGGAGAAGGGTCCACAGCCAGATAGGGAATGGAAGACCAGCAGGAAGAGCAGTGCAAGGAAGGTAGTGCAGGGGTCCCCTGTGGTCATCCCCCTGCAAAACAGATACACCGTTTTGAGTACTGTTGGGGGGGATGACTCATCGGGGGAGGGCAGCAGCAGCCAAGTTCATGGCACCGTGGCTGGCTCTGCTGCACAGGAGGGCAAGAAAAAGAGTGGGAGCGCGATAGTGATAGGGGATTCAATGGTGAGGGGAATAGATAGGCGTTTCTGTGGCTGCAACCGAGACTCCAGGATGGTATGTTGCCTCCCTGGTGCAAGAATCAAGGATGTCTCGGAGCGGGTGCAGGACATTCTGAAATGGGAGGGAGAACAGCCAATTGTCGTGGTGCACATTGGTACCAATGACATAGGTAAAAAAAGGGATGAGGTCCTACGAAACGAATTTAAGGAGCTAGGAGCTAAATTAAAAAGTAGGACCTCAAAAGTAGTAATCTCGGGATTGCTACCAGTGCCACGTGCTAGTCAGAGTAGGAATCGCAGGATAGCGCAGATGAATACGTGGCTTGAGCAGTGGTGCAGCAGGGAGGGATTCAAATTCCTGGGGCATTGGAACCGGTTCTGGGGGAGGTGGGACCAGTACAAACCGGACGGTCTGCACTTGGGCAGGACCGGAACCAATGTCCTAGGGGGAGTGTTTGCTAGTGCTGTTGGGGAGGAGTTAAACTAATATAGCAGGGGGATGGGAACCAATGCAGGGAGACAGAGGGAGACAAAAGGGAGGCAGAGGCAGGAGATGGAGGGGAGATGGGGGGGGGGGGGGGGGGTTGGGGGACGGAGAGGCCCGGGGAGGGGAACAGGAAGGGCCACTGTGTGGCAGAATTCTAAAAGGACAAAGGGTGTTTAAAAAAAAACAAGCCTGAAGGCTTTGCGTCTTAATGCAAGGAGTATCCACAATAAGGTGGATGAATTAACTGTGCAAATAGATGTTAACAAATATGATGTGATTGGGATTACGGAGACGTGGCTCCAGGATGATCAGGGCTGGGAACTCAACATCCAGGGGTATTCAACATTCAGGAAGGATAGAATAAAAGGAAAAGGAGGTGGGGTAGCATTGCTGGTTAAAGAGGAGATTAATGCAATAGTTAGGAAAGACATTAGCTTGGATGATGTGAAATCTATATGGGTAGAGCTGCAGAACACCAAAGGGCAAAAAACGTTAGTGGGAGTTGTGTACAGACCTCCAAACAGTAGTAGTGATGTTGGGGAGGGCATCAAACAGGAAATTAGGGGTGCATGCAATAAAGGTGCAGCAGTTATAATGGGTGACTTTAATATGCACACAGATTGGGCTAGCCAAACTGGAAGCAATACGGTGGAGGAGGATTTCCTGGAGTGCATAAGGGATGGTTTTCTAGACCAATATGTCTAGGAACCAACTAGGGGAGAGGCCATCTTAGACTGGGTGTTGTGTAATGAGAGAGGACTAATTAGCAATCTCATTGTGCGAGGCCCCTTGGGGAAGAGTGACCATAATATGGTGGAATTCTGCATTAGGATGGAGAATGATAGTTAATTCAGAGACCATGGTCCAGAACTTAAAGAAGGGTAACTTTGAAGGTATGAGGCGTGAATTGGCTAGGATAGATTGGCGAATGATACTTAAGGGGTTGACTGTGGATGGGCAATGGCAGACATTTAGAGACCGCATGGATGAATTACAACAATTGTACATTCCTATCTGGCGTAAAAATAAAAAAGGGAAGGTGGCTCAACCGTGGCTATCAAGGGAAATCAGGGATAGTATTAAAGCCAAGAAAGTGGCATACAAATTGGCCAGAAATAGCAGCGAACCTGGAGACTGGGAGAAATTTAGAACTCAGCAGAGGAGGACAAAGGGTTTGATTAGGGCAGGGAAAATGGAGTACGAGAAGAAGCTTGCAGGGAACATTAAGGCGGATTGCAAAAGTTTCTATAGGTATGTAAAGAGAAAAAGGTTAGTAAAGACAAACGTAGGTCCCCTGCAGTCAGAATCAGGGGAAGTCATAACGGGGAACAAAGAAATGGCAGACCAATTGAGCAAGTACTTTGGTTCAGTATTCACTAAGGAGGACACAAACAACCTTCCGGATATAAAAGGGGTCAGAGGGTCTAGTAGGGAGGAGGAACTGAGGGAAATCTTTATTAGTCGGGAAATTGTGTTGGGGAAATTGATGGGATTGAAGGCCGATAAATCCCCAGGGCCTGATGGATTGCATCCCAGAGTACTTAAGGAGGTGGCCTTGGAAATAGCGGATGCATTGACAGTCATTTTCCAACATTCCATTGACTCTGGATCAGTTCCTATCGAGTGGAGGGTAGCCAACGTAACCCCACTTTTTAAAAAAGGAGGGAGAGAGAAAACAGGGAATTATCGACCGGTCAGCCTGACCTCAGTAGTGGGTAAAATGATGGAATCAATCATTAAGGATGTCATAGCAGAACATTTGGAAAATGGTGACATGATAGGTCCAAGTCAGCATGGATTTGTGAAGGGGAAATCATGCTTGACAAATCTTCTGGAATTTTTTGAGGATGTTTCCAGTAAAGTGGACAAAGGAGAACCAGTTGATGTGGTATATTTGGACTTTCAGAAGGCTTTCGACAAGGTCCCACACAAGAGATTAATGTGCAAAGTTAAAGCACATGGGATTGGGGGTAGTGTGCTGACGTGGATTGAGAACTGGTTGTCAGACAGGAAGCAAAGAGTAGGAGTAAATGGGTACTTTTCAGAATGGCAGGCAGTGACTAGTGGGGTACCGCAAGGTTCTGTGCTGGGGCCCCAGCTGTTTACATTGTACATTAATTATTTAGACGAGGGGATTAAATGTAGTATCTCCAAATTTGCGGATGACACTAAGTTGGGTGGCAGTGTGAGCTGCGAGGAGGATGCTATGAGGCTGCAGAGTGACTTGGATAGGTTAGGTGAGTGGGCAAATGCATGGCAGATGAAGTATAATGTGGATAAATGTGAGGTTATCCACTTTGGTGGTAAAAACAGAGAGACAGACTATTATCTGAATGGTGACAGATTAGGAAAAGGGGAGATGCAACGAGACCTGGGTGTCATGGTACATCAGTCATTGAAGGTTGGCATGCAGGTACAGCAGGCGGTTAAGAAAGCAAATGGCATGTTGGCCTTCATAGCGAGGGGATTTGAGTACAGGGGCAGGGAGGTGTTGCTACAGTTGTACAGGACCTTGGTGAGGCCACACCTGGAATATTGTGTACAATTTTGGTCTCCTAACTTGAAGGACATTCTTGCTATTGAGGGAGTGCAGCGAAGATTCACCAGACTGATTCCTGGGATGGTGGGACTGACCTATCAAGAAAGACTGGATCAACTGGGCTTGTATTCACTGGAGTTCAGAAGAATGAGAGGGGACCTCATAGAAACGTTTAAAATTCTGACGGGTTTAGACAGGTTAGATGCAGGAAGAATGTTCCCAATGTTGGGGAAGTCCAGAACCAGGGGTCACAGTCTACGGATAAGGGGTAAGCCATTTAGGACCGAGATGAGGAGAGACTTCTTCACCCAGAGAATGGTGAACCTGTGGAATTCTCTGCCACAGAAAGTGGTTGGGGCCAATTCACTAAATATATTCAAAAGAGAGTTAGATGAAGTCCTTACTACTCGGGGGATCAAGGGGTATGGCGAGAAAGCAGGAAGTGGGTACTGAAGTTTCATGTTCAGCCATGAACTCATTGAATGGCGGTGCAGGCTAGAAGGGCTGAATGGCCTGCTCCTGCATCTATTTTCTATGTTTCTATGTATCCTAGTCTGTTTAGAGAAGCAAAAGAGGAAATAGCAGAGGCTCTGACCATCATTTTCCAGTCCTCCCTGGCTACAGGTGTGGTGCCAGACGACTGGAGGGCTGCTAATGTTGTCCCTGTGTTTAAAAAGGGAGAAATGGATAGACTGAGTAATTACAGGCCAGTCAGCCTAACCTTGGTGGTGGTAAAATTATTGGAAAAATTCCTGAGGGACAGAATAAATCTTCATTTGGAAAGACATGGAATAATCAAGGACAGTCAGCATGGATTTCTTAAGGGAAGCTTGTTTCTGACTAACTTGATTGAATTTTTTGAGGAGGTAACCAGGAGGGTCGATGAGGGCAGTGCGTATGATGTTGTGTATATGGATTTTAGCAAAGTTTTTGATAAGATCCCACATGGCAGTCTGGTCACGAAAGTAAAAACCCAAGGGATCCAGGGCAAAGTGGCAAGTTGGATCCAAAATTGACTCAGAGGCAGGAAGCAAAGGGTAATGGTTGATGGGTGTTTTTGTGACCGGAAGGCTGTATCCAGTGGGGTTCCGCAGGGCTCAGTACTGGGTCCCTTGCTTTTTTTGGTATATATCAATGACTTGGACTTGAATGTTGGGGGTATGATTAAGAAGTTTCAGATGACACTAAAATAGGCTGTGTGGTTGATAATGAAGAAGAAAGCTGCAGATTGCAGGAAGATATCAATGTACTGGTCAGGTGAGCGGAACAGTGGCAAATGGAATTCAATCCATATAAGTGTGAGGTAATGCATTTGGGGAGGTCTAACAAGGCAAGGGAAAACACATTAAATGATACGACACTGAAAAGTGTAGAGGAACAAAGTGCAGGTCCACAGATCCCTAAAGGTAGCAGGCCAGGTAGATAAGGTGGTTAAGAAAGTATATGGAATACTTGCCTTTATTAGAAGAGGCATGGAATATAAGAGCAGGGAGGTTATGCTTGAACTGTATAAAACACTGGGTAGGCCACAGCTGGAGTACTGTGTGCAGTTCTGGTCACCACATTACAGGAAGGATGTGATTGCAAAAGAAATGGTGCAGAGGAGATTTACAAGACTGTTGCCTGGACTGGAGAATTTTGGCTATGAGGAAAGATTGGAGATGCTGGGTCAGTTTTCTTTGAAACAGAGGAGGCTGAGGGGAGACCTGATTGAGGTGTATAAATTATGAGGGGCATGGACAGAGTGGATAGGAAGGACCTGTTTCCTTTGGCAGAGGGGTTAATGTTATGTATGTAATAAAGATTCAAACTGAGTACTGTTTAACTAAGCAAGATACAACCTTCGCTCTCCTTTATTTAGGCCCAAAGTGCCTGACTCTCAAAATGGCTCGCCTTTTATATCTGAGCAGCACCATGTGCGTGTTGCTCAGTGGTCTTCAACAATGATGCCATCTGGTGGCTACAAACAGAATGTATATACATGACAGTTAACAACCAGTGGTCATAGATTTAAAGTAATTGAGGGAGGTTTAGAGGAGATATGAGGGGCGATTTCTTCACCCAGAGGATCTGGAACTCACTGCCTGAAAGGGTGGTAGAGGCAGAAACCCGCACCACATTTAAAAAATACTTGGATGTGCACTTAAAATGCCGTAACCTACAGGGCTATGGACCAAGAGCTGGAAAGTGGGATTAGGTTGGATAGCTCTTGGTCAGCTGGCACGGACATGATGGGCCGAAATCACCTCCTTCGGTGCTGTAAATTTCTATGATTCTTTCTATGATTCTATGCAGCTCTATGTTATATAACAGGGGACTTTTTTTACACTGCTACTGAGGTGGTATTACTACAATTTACCTCTAAAGGTTGATACTGGGTTGAATTCAATGCAACTTTAGCTCGACTTGGGGTGGCAGACCCAAGTACGCCATTGTCTTTGAATCGTTCTCTGGCCATTAAAATAAATGTCACTTGAATTTTAATGTTAACAAAGATCTGATGAGACAGTCGGCTCTTTGCTAACGTTAAAGAACGTTAAGGGAGTTTAACATTTTTTCAGTTGTGTCTAACAGACATTCTAGGAACGTCTTAAACGTTAGGTTTCATCGCCAATAACAGTAAGATTTTGTACTTGTAATGTAATAAAATGTCCCAAAGCGCTTCACAGAAATGAAAATAACTGGAACCAAGGAAATGAAGGAGAAGGTTTAGGGGTGGTGACTGAAAGGAAGATCAAGGATGTAAGTTTTGAGGAAGCTTTTGAAGCAGGGGAGGGAAATAGGAAGTCAAAGTGGTGTCCGATTACCTCCTTCAGATGGTCTCACGCCATTTGTTCAAGCTCAATCCAGAGAGCTCCAGATTTGAATTACACCACACCACAAAATTTGTTGTAAAACTGGCTTACAACTGCGGTGTTTCATAGATGGAAGTAATTCGACACTTGTTGGTGAGAATTTGTTCAGCCCTATTGCTGAAGCAGCAGGACCTCCGAGCAGCAAATGGATTTCATGTTGGAAGTGCGCTAGCCCAAACACCCAGAGCTTTAGGGCTCATTGTGTACAGTGAGCTGCTGGCCTGATGCTAGGAGCCTGCTGACGGAGCAGGGTGGGAAGTAGTGTACAGCTGCAGCTCCAGTTAAAGCCTCCACTTGAAATGTTGCTGTGCACAGCACAAGACCTGGCTGGAGAAAGTAAAAGGTCTGTTCCATTCCTGATGCTTCTTTGTGGGGACATCTTTCAGAAATTGCAGCAAAGGAGGGTTGTCCTTTTTTACATGCTGTTTCTTTCAATTTGTTGTACCTTGATTGAGGTGACATGCTCACCCCTCAGAAATCAAAACTTCCTAAGCTGTACGTACATGCATGGGCATCCTGCTGTATGGAAACATTTTATAACGGCAACTTAAAACTACAATCATAGTCTGAAAATTTGGAAAGTGACCACAAAGAAAGCTTAACTCACCATTAAGTCGAATGATGCACGATCCAGGATGTCCACCTGCTTGTGCTCTTCCAAATTCCAGCATCTTGCTACTTCTCTGTTGTAATCGAGCTCCACCAAGTGGACCAGTGTTCTACCTAGTGGACTACTGTGGTAATGCAACTAATGAGGTGTAATAATAAAAGGATCATGTGACAAGGTCACATGACAAGTTCCTGTAGTTTATGTGTGTGTTTGTAATGTCGTAAAGAATATATCACATTGGAAAACAAGGATAGGATAATCGGATTCCCTAGCTGGAAATGTTGTTGGTGGATCATCCAGCCAAACAACAGAGAGACTTTGAGAGGTTTTTTTTTTGCAGCGCAGCTAAAAATCCGAGGTAAATTTCAAACACACATTTGACATTGCCAGAGTCCAGATGACCACGTCTATGGGAATGATGGGGCGCTTGGGGGAGTTCCATCATGACCAAGCTACTTTCAGAGCGTATGTGGAGTAGCTAGAAATGTTTTTCACTGCAAATAGTATCATTGAAGTCCCCAGTGATGAAAACTGTAACCGGGTGATTTTAGAAAGAAAACAGACTATTTTCTTGACTGAAGCAGGCCCCGAGGTGTATGAAACTCTGAAAAATATCCTTGTTCCCATCAAGCCAAAGGACACGCCACTGATGGAAATTCATCACTACAGTCCTGAGCCCCTGAAAATTGTTGAAAGTTATCGTTTTGGAATACGGGATCAATTCATTGACGAGAGTATCAGTGAGTACATTGTAGCTTTAAAAAAGCGCTCCATTCACTGTCATTTCGGAAACTTTTAGGACCGAGTATTGCAAGGGCTGAGCAAGGGCTGAGGCTCCTCCATCAGCCCATCCTGAGTCCCCATACCTTCCTCACTTGTAGTCACACCCTCCTGTCCCTGACCATGGACCAAATCTGAATTAATTAATCTAATTGGTGTGACTACCTCCTGGAGCACAGCATCCAGGTAACTCTCCCCATCCCTGATGTCGTAGTATCTCCAGAACCTCCTAGTCCTGTTGCTTCTCTTCAATGCTATATAGTCTCTGGAAATTTCTACTTCTAGCATTGAACATCAGTTTATTTCTCAGTCGGCACGCCTTCGCAAAGTGCCCTGTTTTCTTGCAGAAGAAACACTCTGCCTTCACAAATGGACAACTTTGAGAATTGTGTTGTCCCAGACACTGACCATTTTGTGTGTGGGATGAAAAATGAAGCAATCAGAAGAAAGTTGTTGACAACCCCTGACTTGACTTTTGATTTAGCTTGTCAGACTGCTATGTCAATGGATATGGCTGACCAATACTCCCGAGAATATCGGCCATTTCCAGTCATCAGACAACTGAGATTAATCGCCTGCAGGTTAAAAGTAAAAGGCAGTTGGGCCCCAAGGCCTCAGCAACTGGCCACGGTAACAGCACATTAAAGTTGTGCTATCAGTGTGTTTGTTCTGCAAGAAAACAGGGCACTTTGCGAAGGCGTGCCGACTGAGAAATAAACTGATGTTCAATGTTAGAAGTAGAAATTTCCAGAGACTATATAGCATTGAAGAGAAGCAACAGGACTAGGAGGTTCTGGAGATACTACGACATCAGGGATGGGGAGAGTTACCTGGATGCTGTGCTCCAGGAGTCACACCAATTAGATTAATTAATTCAGATTTGGTCCATGGTCAGGGACAGGAGGGTGTGACTACAAGTGAGGAAGGTATGGGGACTCAGGATGGGGTGATGGAGGAGCCTCAGCCCTTGCTCTTGTCCAACAGGTTTGAGGCTCTTACTCTCTGTGTGGACGAGAGCAGGGACTGCAGGGAGGATGAGCAAACTGACCACAGCACCGTGGTACAGGGGGCCTTTCAAGTGGGGGGAGTGAAAAGAAATTTTGTAGAGGTAGGGGACAGTATCATTAGGGGGATAGATAAGGTACTTTGTAGCCAAGAGCATGAGTCCCGAAGGCTGTATTGCTGCCCAGTGCCAGTGTTAATGATATCTCCTCTGGGCTGGAGAGGAACTTGGAGTGGGAGGGGGTACCACGTGGGTACAAATGACATAGATAGGACAAACAAAGAGGTTCTGCTAAGGGATTTTAAGCAGCTAGGGGCCAAATTAAAAAGCGAAACCACAAAGGTAATAATCTCTGGATTACTACTTGAGCCATGAGCAAATTTGCATAGGATAAATAAGATCAGAGAGTTAAACACGTGGCTCAAAGACTGGTGTGGGAGAAATGGGTTTTGGTTCATCGGGCACTGGCACAGTACTGGGGTAAGAGGGAGCTGTTTCGTTGGGACAGGCTCCACATAGACAGTGCTGGGACTAGGATTGTAGCGAATCGAATAACTGGGGCTGTAGAGAAAATAGATGAGTTAATGGCACAAATAAATATAAATGGGTATGATCTGATAGCCATTACAGAGACGTGGTTGCAAGGTGACCAAGGCTGGGAACTAAATATTCAGGGTTTTTGACAATTCGGAAAGACAGAAAGGAAAAGGAGGTGGGGTAGCTCTGTTAATAAAGGTTGAGATCAGTGTGTTAGTGAAAAACGATATTGGCTCAGATGATCAAGATGTTGAATCAGTTTGGGTGGAGTGGAGATAAGGAATAATAAGGGGAAAAAGTCATTGGTGGGCATAGTCTATAGACCCCTTAACAGTAGCTACACTGCTGGATGGAGTATAAATCAAGAAATAATGGAGGCTTGTAAAAAAGGAACGGCAATAATCATGGGCAATTTTAATCTTTATATTGACTGGACAAATATATTGGCCAGGGTAGCCTTGAGGACATGTTCATAGAGTGTATCCGGGATAGTTTCCTTGAACAGTACATTGTGGAACCAACCAGGGAGCAGGCTATCTTAGATCTGGTACTGTATAATGAGACATGATTAATAAATGATCTGCTAGTAAAGGTTCCTCTAGGAATGAGTGACCATAACATGGTTGAATTTCAAATTCAGTTGGAGGGTGAGAAAGTTGGATCTCAAACCAGTTAAGCTTAAATAAAGGAGACTATAAATGTATGAAAGCAGAGTTGGCTAAAGTGGACTGGGAAAATAGATTAAAGTATGGAACGGTTGATGAGCAGTGGCAGATATTTAAGGAGATATTTCATAACTCTCTCCAAAAATATATCCCAATGAGAAGGAAAGACTAAGGGAAAGGAAAAGCCTCCATGGCTAACTAAGGAAATAAAGGAGGAAACCAAATTGAAAACAAGGGCATACAATGTGGCCAAGACTAGTGGGAGGTTAGAGGATTGGGAAACGTTTAAAAGCCAGCAAAGAACGACTAAAAAAATAATAAAGAGAAGGAAAATAGATTATGAAAGTAAACTATCATGAAATGTAAAAACAGATAGTAAGAGTTTTTATAGGTACATAAAAAGGAAAAGAGTGGCTAAAGTAAATGTTGGTCTCCTGGAGGATGAGACTGGGGAATTAATAATTGGGAACACGAAAATGGCAGAGACGTTGAACAAATATTTTGTATCGCTCTTCACGGTAGAAGACACTAAAAACATCCCAATAGTGGATAATCAAGGGGCTATAGGGAGGGAGGAACTTAATACAATCACTATCACTAAGTATAGAAACTTACAGCGCAGAAAGAGGCCATTTTGGCTCATCGTGTCCGTGCCGGCTGATAAAGTGCCTCTCGGCCCTCGGTCAGTAGCCCTGAAGGTTACATATAAACCTATGAACAATGGCTGGCAGGTAAAGAGAATCCAGACCAACCAGTCCACCATACACAACTGTAATACCCCATGTATCGCAACATTTTACATTCCACCCCACCCGGAGCCATGCGATCTCCTGGGAGAGGCAAAAAAACAGATAAAAACCCAGGCCAATTGGGGAAATAAATCTGGGAAAATTCCTCTCTGAAGCATCCAGGCGATCAAAACTAATCCAGGAGACCACTCTGGTCGTATTAGATTCCCTGAAGTACTTACCATCGTATCTGCGTCAGACAACAAGAGGCTATCCAGTTAATCCCACTTACCAGCTCTAGGTCTGTAACCCTGCAGGTTACAGTACTTCAAGCACCTTTTAAATGTGGTGAAGGTTTCTGCCTCTAAAACCCTTTCAGGCAGTGAGTTCCAGACCCCCACAATCCTCTGTGTGAAGAAGCTTCCCCTCAAATCCCCTCTAAACCTTTCACCAACCACCTCGTGATTGACCCCTCCACCAAGGGAAATAGGCCCTTGCTATTCACTATATCCAGGCCCTCAACATTTTATATATACCTCAATGAGGTCTCCCCTCAGCCTCCTCTGTTCCAAGGAGAACAAACCCAGCCTATCCAATCTGTACTCATAGCTAAGATTCTCTATTCCAGGAAGCATCTTCGTAAATCTCAGTCACACCCTCTCCAGTGCAGTCACGTCCTTCCTATAATATGTTGATCAAAACTGCACGCAGTATTTCAGCTGTGGCCTAACCAGTGTATTATACAATTTAAGCATAACCTCCCTGCTCTTGTATTCTATGCCTCAGCCAATAAAGGCAAGCATTCCGTATGCCTTCTTAACCACCATATCCACCTGGCCTGCTACTTTCAGGGATCTGTGAACAAGCACTCCAAAGTCCCATTCTCCATCTACACTTCTAAGTGGCCTACCATTTAATGTGTATACCCTTTCCTTATTAGCCCTCCTCAAGTGCATTACTTCACACTTCTCCGAATTAAATTCCATTTGCCACTGTTCTGCCCACCTGACCAGTAGATTGATATCCTCCTGCAGTCCATGACTTTCCTCTTCATTATCAGCCACACAGCCAATTTTAGTGTCATCTGCAAACTTCTTAATCATACCCCCTATATTCAAATCTAGATCATTGATGTATATCATAAAAAGCAAGGGATCCAGTAGTGAGCCCTGCGGAACCCCACTGGAAACACCTTCCAGTCACAAAAACATCCATCAACCATGACCCTTTGCTTCCTATTTCTAAGCCAATTTTTGGATCCAACTTTCCACTTTGCCCTGGATCCCATGGGCTTTTACCTTCATGACCAGTCTGCCATGTGGGACCTTATCAAAAGCTTTGCTTATGTCCATATATACTACATCATACGCACTACCCTCATTGACCCTCCTGGTTACCTCTAGTTAGTCAAACACGATCTTCCCTTAAGCAATCTGTGCTGACTGTCCCTAATTAGTCCTTGCCTTTCTAAATGTAGATTTATCCTGTATTCAGGATTTTTCCCAATAATATTCCCACCACTGAGTTTAGGCTGACAGGCCTATCCCTTTCTCCCTTCTTAAACAAGGATACCACATTAGCAGTCCTCCAGTCCTCCGGCACCATGCCTGAATCCAAAGAGGACTGGAAAATGATGGTCAAGGTCTCTGCTATTTCCTCTTTTGCTTCGCTCAACAGCCTGGGATGCATTTCATCTGGGCTTGGGGACTTATCCACTTTCAAAGCTGCTAAACCTCTCTCTCACTATGTTTATTTCATCCAGAAGTTCACACTCCTCCTTGATAGCAGTATCTGCATTGCCCCTTTCCTTTGTGAAAACAGATGCAAAGTATTCATTAAGAACCATACCCACATCTTCTGCCTTCACACACAGATTACCCTCATGGTCTCTAACAGGCCCTACCCTTTCTTTAGTTAACCTCTTGCTCTTAATATATTTATAGAACATCTTTGTGTTTTTCTTGATTTTGCTTGCCAAGAATTTTTCATGCTCTCTCTTAGCATTCCTCTGAACTTTCTATATTCCTCCAGAGGTTCTACAGTATTTCGCCATCGGTATATGATATCAGCTTCCCTTTTTTTCTTTATCCTCCCCTGTAAGTCCCTAGACATCCAGGGGACTCTAGAATTGTTACTCCCAACCTTTTTATTTAAGGGCACATGTTTGGCCTGAGCCCTCCGGATCTCCTCCTTGAATGCTTCCCACTGTTGCAACGCTGATTTACCTACAAGTAGCTGTTTCCAGTCCACTGTGGCCAAATCACTTCTCAACTTAGCAAAGTTAGTTTTTCCCCAATTTGGGACTTTTATTCCTGGTCTATCCTTGTCCTTATCCATAACTACCTTGAATCTGACTGAATTATGGTCACTGAACCCAACTGCTCTCCCACTGATACCCTTCCACCTGCCCAGCTTCATTCCCCAAAACTTAATCCAGATCCGCCCCCTCCAGTGTTACTTACTGACTAAATAATTCACATGAATGCATTTTAGGAATTCCACACCCTCTATACCCTTCACACTATATTTGTCCCAATCGATATTAGGATAGTTGAAATCCCTTACTACTACTGCCCTATGGTTTTTGGACTTCACAGAAATTTGCCTACATATTTGCTCTTCTATCTTCCTCCCACTGTGTGGGGGGTCTATAATACACGCCCAGCAATGTGATCGCCCCTTTTTTATTTTTCAGTTCGACCCATATGCCTCATTTGATGATCCCTCTAACATATCATCCCTTCTCACAGCTGTAATAGCTTCTTTAAATTATACTGTGACCCCCACTCCTCTTTTTAACCCCTCTCTATCCTGCCTAAAAATCCTGTAACCAGGAATATTGAGCTGCGAAACCTGCCCCTCTTTCAGCCATTCTCTGTAATGGCTATAATGTCATACTCCCAAGTGTCTACCTGTGCTCTCCGCTCTTCCGCCTTGTTTGCTATACTCCTTGCATTGAAGTATATACCATTTAGCACAAGAAGACTGCCTTGATTACTACTTACTAACCCTTGTTTCCTCTGTCTTACAGATTCACTTTCTACATTCTTGCTTTCCAATTTCAGCTTTATTTTCTTCCCTATTGAATTTGTTCTCGGGTTCCCATCCCACTTCCAAGCTAGTTTAAACTCTCCCCAACAGCACTAGCAAAGCTCCCCATGAGGATATTGATCCCGGCGCTGTTGAGGTGCAACCTGTCCGGTTTGTACAGGTCCCATCTCCCCCAGAAGCGGGCCTAATGCGTCAGAAATTTAAAGTCCTCCCTCCTGCACTAACTCTTCAGCCACGAGTTCATCCTCCTCTATCATTCTGTTCTTGTACTCATTAGCACATGGCACTGGTACTAATCTTGAGATGACTACCTTTGAGATCCTACCCTTTAATTTTTCTCCTAGCTTCCTAAATTCTGCCTGCAGGACCTCATCCCTCTTTCTACTTATGTCATTGGTCCCGCTATGGACCACAACCTCTGGCTGTTCAACCTCTTCCCCCCAAAATGCCTTGCTTCCGCTCTGTGACATCCGTGACCCTGGCACTAGGGAGGAACCATACCTTCCTGGAGTCACGTCTACAGCTGCAGAAACGTATCTCTATTCCCCTAACTATTGAATCCCTTACCACTAAGGTTCTTTTATTCTTTGTCACTCCCCCTGTGCAGCTGAGCCACTCGTGGTGCCTTGGACTTGGCTCCGGCTGCACTCCCCAGAGGCACCATCGCCCTCACCGATGCTCAGAAGAGAATATTGGTTGGAAAGCGAGATGGACTCAGAGGGGGACTCCTGCACTACCTGCCTAGCGTTCTTCCTCCATCTGGTGTTCACCCACTTCCCCTCTGCCTGCATGCTTTTAAGCTACGGGGTGATGAATTCCTGAAACGTAGTATCCACGTACCTCTCAGCCTCGCGGATGCACCAGCCGCTGCTCAATCTCCGAAATGTGAAATAATTAGTACTCGGTAAAATAATGGAATTAAAGGCAGACAAGTCCCCTGGACCTGATGGCTTGCATCCTAAGGTCCTAAAAGAAATGGCTGCATTGGTTGTAATCTACCAAAATTCTCTGGATTCTGGGGAGGTCCCAGCGGATTGGAAAACCGCAAATGTAATGCCCCTAGTTAAAAATGGAGGCAGACAGAAAGCAGGAAACTATAGACCGGTTAGCCTAACATCTGTAGTTGGGAAAATGTTGGAGTCTATTAATAAGAAAGCAGTAGCAGGACATTTGGAAAAGCATAATTCAATCAAGCAGAGTCAGCATGGTTTTATGAAAGGGAAATAGTGTTTGACAAATTTGCTGGAGTTCTTTGAGGATGTAACGAGCAGGGTGGATAAGGGGGAACCAGTGAATGTGGTGTATTTGGATTTCCAGAAGGCATTTGATAAGGTGCCACATAAAAGGTTACTGCACAAGATAAAAGTTCACAGGGTTGGAGGTAATATATTAGCATGGATAACGGATTGGCGAACTAAAAGAAAACAGAGTTGGGATAAATGGGTCATATTCCAGTTGGCAAACAGTAACTAGTGGGGTGCCACAGGGATCGCTGCTGGGGCCTCAACTAATAACAATCGATATTAATGACTTGGATGAAGGGACTAAGTATAGCCAAGCTTGCTGATGATCCAAAAAGGGGAAAACAAATTGTGAGGAGGACAGGAAAAATCTGCAAAGGAATATAGACAGGCTAAGTGAGTGGGCAAAAATTTGGCAGATGGAGTACAATTTGGGAAACTATGAAGTTATCCACTTCCTCAGAAAAAAATAGAAAAGCAAATTATAATTTAAATGGAGAAAAATTGCAAAGTGCTGCAGTACAGAGAGACCTGGGGGTCCTTGTGCATGAAACACAAAAAGTTAGTATACAGGTACAGCAAGTAATCAGGAAGGCAAATGGAATGTTGGCCTTTATTGCAAGGGGGATGGAGAATAAAAGCAGAGAAGTCCTACAATTGTACAGGGTATCGGTAAGGCCACACTTAGAGTACTGCATACAGTTTTGGTCTCCGTATTTAAGAAAGGATATACTTGCATTGGATACTGTTCAGAGAAGGTTCACTAGGTTGATTCTGAAGATGAGCGGTTTGACTTGTGAAGATAGGTTGAGTTGTTTGGGCCCATACTCATTGGATTTCAGAAGAATGAGAGGTGATCTTATCGAAACATATAAGATTATGAGGGGGCTTGACAAGGTGGATGCAGAGAGGATATTTCCACTCATAAAGGAAACTAAAACTAGGGGACATAGTCTCAGAATAAGAGGCCGCCCATTTAAAACTGAGATGAGGAGGAATTTCTTTTCTCAGAGGTTTGTAAATCTGTGGAATTCTCTGACTCAGAGAGCTGTGGAGACTGGGTCATTGAATATATTTAAGGTGGAGATAGACAGATTTTTGAGTGATAAGGCATTAACGGGTTATGGGGAGCAGACAGGAAAGTGGAGCTGAGTCCATAATCAGATCAGCCATGATCTTATTAAATGGCGGAGCAGGTCCGAGGGGCCAAATGGCCTACTCCTGCTCCTATTTCTTATGTTCTTATACATGTCAGCAGGAGCACGAGGGTATCTAACAACAATTCGCTATGTATCGTCATCCAAGTAGACGTTGCAGGAACCAGGATACCTATGGAAATCGACACTGGTGCACCCATGGTTATGGTACTGGAATTACTATATCTCGATAAGTTGAGTGATTTTTGATGGAGACATTTTTGATAGAGCTGCGAGGCTACTTAGGAGAGCAAATTTCTGTTGTAGAATGTATCACTGTATCGGTGAAATACAAGGATCAGTTTCAGAGTTTGCCTCTCTTAGTAATGGCAGGAGACAAACCTGTCTTAATAGGTAGAAATTGATTGGGATTACTGAAGCTGGATTGGAATGATATTTTTTTGCATTGAAATGGGATTTGCATTGAAGGATGATGTCATCAAACAGTATCCAAAGGTGTTCCCCGAAACAGGCAGTCCGATCCAAGGCTTCAAGATGAGTGTCAGAGTGCAGAAGGATACTAGTCCAGTTTACTGCAAGCCACCTCCCATATCATACGCACTCAAGGAGAAAGTTGAGCAATAATTCAATGGACTAGAAACTGAGAACATTATCTCTAAGGTAGATCTAATTAATTGGGCTACACCCATTGTTGTTGTATCTAAATCATATGTTAATGCTGATGCTATGTATAGGTTGCCATCCCCATCACAAGTTACACCCAATAGGGAAGAAGTGTTCTATTTTTTATACATTGATGAATCGCCAGTTACAGCTGAAGAGATTGGTAGAGCAACCAAGCACGACCCAGTTATGTCAAAGGTGTATGATTCTTCATCATCATCATCATCATCATCATCATCATTGGTAGTCCCTCAGAATCGAGGAAAACTTGCTTCCATTCTAGAAATGAGTTCTTAGGTGACTGAACAGTCCAATACAGCCTCTGTCACAGGTGGGACAGACAGTCGTTGAAGGAAAGGGTGAGTGGGACTGGTTTGCTGTTCTACCCATTAAAAAATCAGACGCAGGTTACAAATTAGGCGTCCAGAATGAGGTAGGGGGGGAAGGGAAGTCATTAAATTCTACAATAAATCATTATTTATACTTCTACAAATATTATACAAATAAATCCAACCTGAATAAACATTTATAAGTAAAGAAAAGATTAAATAAACCATCTTCCTACCTGTGTGAAAGTGCTTCAGGCACGGAGAATGCTGCAGTCAGCCTGAGGCGCTCGTTCTTCCCGTGGGGGGGTGGAGGAGGCGCCCATTCTTCCCGCGGGGGGGGGGGGGGGAAGGAGGCACCCGTTCTTCCCGCAGGGGGGGGGGGAAGGAGGCGCCTGTTCTTCCCGCGGGGGGGGGGGAGGAGGCGCCCGTTCTTCCCGCGGGGGGGTGGGGAGGAGGCGCCCGTTCTTCCCGCGGGGGGGTGGGGAGGAGGCGCCCGTTCTTCCCGCGGGGGGGTGGGGAGGAGGCGCCCGTTCTTCCCACGGGGGGGGAGGAGGCGCCCGTTCTTTCCCGCGGGGGAGGGAGGAGGCGCCGTTCTTCCCGCGGGGGAGGGAGGAGGCGCCCGTTCTTCCCGCGGGGGGGGGAGGAGGCGCCCGTTCTTCCCGCGGGGGGGGGAGGAGGAGGCGCCTGTTCTTTCCCGTGGGGGGGGGAGGAAGCGCCCGTTCTTCCCGCAGGGGGGGGGAGGAGGCGCCCGTTCTTCCCACGGGGGGGAGGAGGCGCCCGTTCTTCCCACGGGGGGGAGGAGGCGCCCGTTCTTCCCGCGGGGGGGGGGAGGAGGCGCCCGTTCTTCCCACGGGGGGGAGGAGGCGCCCGTTCTTCCCACGGGGGGGAGGAGGCGCCCGTTCTTCCCACGGGGGGGAGGAGGCGCCCGTTCTTCCCACGGGGGGGAGGAGGCGCCCGTTCTTCCCACGGGGGGGAGGAGGCGCCCGTTCTTCCCACGGGGGGGAGGAGGCGCCCGTTCTTCCCACGGGGGGGAGGAGGCGCCCGTTCTTCCCGCGGGGGGGAGGAGGCGCCCGTTCTTCCCACGGGGGGGAGGAGGCGCCCGTTCTTCCCACGGGGAGGAGGAGGCGCCCGTTCTTCCCACGGGGGGGAGGAGGCGCCCGTTCTTCCCGCGGGGGGGGGGAGGAGGCGCCCGTTCTTCCCACGGGGGGGAGGAGGCGCCCGTTCTTCCCACGGGGGGGAGGAGGCGCCCGTTCTTCCCGCGGGGGGGGGGAGGAGGCGCCCGTTCTTCCCACGGGGGGGAGGAGGCGCCCGTTCTTCCCACGGGGGGGAGGAGGCGCCCGTTCTTCCCGCGGGGGGGGGGAAGGAGACAGTGAGAAGGCTGCAAGTGCTGATGTGCTGATGGCAATGTGCTTTTATTTAAAAATGTTCAAAAATTAAACAGCTACAAAGAACTACAAAAATGGCTGAGTGCCAATGTTTTTTTCACACTGCGCGTGCACGAATGCTCCAATGCGCACACGCAGTGTTGCCGGCAGGAAAAAAACTAATTTAAATAGTACCCGCCCCCTCCCACTTACAAAATCGGTGCGAGTGTAGGCTCCGCCCCCTGGGCGCCACGCCAAACAGACAAGGAGCTGC